>NW_027521223.1:0-108761 GCF_052094955.1 Ictidomys tridecemlineatus
TCCAACATCTTCTCTCTGCTACAGTCTTTCTGCACCTCAGTCTGAAAACACTGCTCTCTTCAACAATCTTTCTGCACCCCAGTTTCCAACCTTTGCTCTCTGAAACAGTCCTTCTGAACCTCAGTATACAAAATGCTCTCTTTAAGATACTTCTGCAAACCTGTCTCGAAACTGTGCTATCTGTAACAGTGCTTCTGCACCCCAGCCTCCAAACACTGCTCTCTGCAACGGTTCTTCTGCACACCAGTCTCCAACCTCTGTTCTCTGTATCAGTCCTTCTGCACCCAAGTCTCCAAACTCTTCTCCCTGTAACAGTCCTTCTGAACTGCAGTCTCCAACCTCTGCTCTCTGCATAAGTTGTTCTGCACCCTAATATCCAACTTCTGCTCTCTGCAACATTTCTTTTGCACCCCTGTCTCCATCTGTGCTCTCTGTAACTGTCCTTCGGCACCCCAGTCTCCAAACACTTTTTTCTGCAATAGTGCTTCTGCACCCCAGTCTCCAAACTCAGCTCTTTGTAACAGTCCTTCTATACCGCTGTCTCCAAACTCTGCTTTGAATAATGGTCCTTCTGCACCCCAGTCTCCACACTCTACTTTCTGTATCAGTTTTTCTGCACCCCAGTCTCCAACCTCTGCTCTCTGTAACAGTCCTTCTGCACCTCATTCACCATCCTCTGCTTCCTGCAAAAGTCTTTCTGCAGATCCAGTCTCAAAATTCTGCTCTCTGCAACATTCCTTCTACACCCCAGTCTCCAAACTGTACTCTTTGCAACGAACTTTCTGCACCTCAGTCTCCAAAGTCTACTGTCTGCAACATTCCTTCTGCACCCCAGTCTCCATCCTCTGCTCTCTATAAGAATTTTTCTGCACCCAAGTCTCCAACCTCTCCTCTCTATAAAAGTCCTTCTGTACCGCAGTCTCCAAACTCTGCTGTCTGCAAAAGTCCTTCTGCACACCAGTATTCAACCTGTTCTGTCTGCAACAGTCCTTCTGCTCCCCAGTCTCTATCCTCTGCTCTCTGCAACATTTCTTCTTCACCCCAGTCTCAAACCTGTGCTCTCTGTAACTGTCCATTTGTACCCCAGTCTCTAACCTCTGCTCTCTTTAGAGATCCTTCTGCACCTCAGTCTCTAAACTCGGCTCTCTGCAACGATCCTTCTGCACGTCAGTCTCAAAACTCTGTTCTCTTCAATGATCCTTCTACACACCAGTCTCCAATCTCTGCTCTCTGTAAGAGTCTTTCTGAACACCAGTGTCCAAACTCTGCTCTCCGTAACAATCCTTCTTCATCTCAGTCTCCAAACTCTGCTCTCTGTAACAGTCTTTCTGCACCTCAGTCTCCACCTTTTGCTCTCTGTAACGATCTTTCTGCACCTCAGTCTCCAAAGGTTGCTCTCTGTAACAGACATTCTGCAGCCCAGTCTCATGACTCTACTCTCTGTAACAGTTTTTCTGGACACCAATCTACAAATTCTGGTCTTGGTAACACTCTTTCTGCACCCCAGTCTTAATCCTCTGCTCTCTGTAACACTCGTTCTGCACCCCAATCTCCATCCTCTGCTCTTTGTAAGAATCCCTCTGAACCCCAGTCTCCAAACTCTCCTCTATGTAACAGTCCTTCTGTACCTCACTCTTCAACCTCTGCTCTCTGTAATGATCCTTCAGCACCTCAGTATCCGACCTCTGCTCTCTGTAACAGGCTTTCTGAATCCCATTGCGAAACCTATGCTCTCTGTATCAGTCCTTTTGCACCCCAGTATCCTACCTCTGCTCTCTGTAACAATCCTTCTGCACCTGAGTCTCAAACCTCTTCTCTCTGCAACGTTCAGTCTTCACCCCAGTCTCCTAACTCTATTCTCTGCATCAGTCCATCTGCACCCAAGTCTCCAAACACTGCTCACTGTAACAGGTCTCCTGCAACCCACTCTCCAAACTCTGCACTCTGTAACAGGCCTTCTGCATCCCAGTCTCCAAACTCTTCTCTCTGCAACGGTCCTTCTGCACCCCAGTCTCCAAACACTGCTCTCTGTAATGGTTCTTCTGTACCACAGTCTCTAAACTCTTCTCTCTTTTATGGTCCTTCTGCACGCCAATTGCCAAACTCTGCTTTCTTTAACAGTCCTTCTGCACCTCAGATTCCAAACTCTGCTCTCTGTAACAGTCCTTCTAAGACTCAGTCTGAAAACTTTGCTCTCTGCATTTTTTCTTGTGCACCCCAGTCTTCAAACTCTGCTATATGTAACAATGCTTCTGCACCACAGTCTCCAACCTCTGCTCTCTGTAAAAGGTCTTCTGCACCCCAGTCTCAAAACTCTGCTCTCTGTAACAGGCCTTCTGCACCCCAGTCTCCACATCTTTTCTCTCTGCAACAATCCTTCTTCACCTCAGTCTCCAACCTCTGCTCTCTGCAACAGTCTTTATGCAACTCAGTCTCCAACCTCTGCTCTCCGTGACAGTCCTTCTGCAGCCCAGTCTCCAAAATCTGCTTTCTGCAATGATTCTTCTTCTACCCAGTCTAAAACCTCTGCACCCTGTAACATTCCGTTTGTACCTCAGTCTCCGACCTCTTCTCTTTGTATTGGTTCTTCTGGTCCACAATTGCTAACCTCTGCTTTCTGTTAAAGTCCTTCTGCAACCCAGTCTTTAACCTTTTCTCTCTGCAACGATCCTTCTGCACCTCAGTCTCTAAACTCTGCTCTCTGCAACAGTCCTTCTGCACCCCAGTATCAAACCTCTGCTCTCTGTAAAAGTCCTTCTCCAACTCAGTTTCCAACCTTATCTCTTTGTAATGGTCCTTCTGCACCCCAGTATTCAAACTCTGCTCTCTGTAATAATCTTTCTGCACCTCAGTCTCCAACATCTGCTCTGTGCAATGGTCCTTCTGCACCCCAGTCTCAAAACTGTGCTATCTGTAACAATGCTTCTGCACCCCAGTCTCCAACCTCTGCTCTCTGTAAAAGGTCTTCTGCACCCCAGTCTCAAAACTCTGCTCTCTGTAACAGGCCTTCTGCACCCCAGTCTCCAACCTTTTCTTTCTGCAACGATCCTTCTGCACCCCAGTCTCCAACCTCTGCTCTCTGTAACAGGCCTTCTGCACCCCAGTCTCATACCTCTGCTCTCTGTAACAGTCCTTCTGCACCTCAGTCACCATCCTCTGCTCTCTGCAAAAGTCCTTCTGCACCCCAGTCTCAAACCTCTGCTCTCTGCAACATTCCTTTGACACTGCAGTCTCCAAACTGTACTCTTTGCAATGAACTTTCTGCACCCCAGTCTCCAAACTCTACTCTCTGTAACAGTTTTTCTGGACACCAATCTTTGAACTCTGATCTCTGTAACACTCGTTCTGCACCCCAGTCTCTATCCTCTACTCTTTGTAAGAATCCTTCTGCACCCCAGTCTCCATCCTCTCCTCTCTATAACAGTCCTTCTGCACCTCAGACTCCAACTTCTGCTTTCTGTAATGATCCTTCAGCACCTCAGTATCCGACCTCCGCTCTCTGTAACAGGCTTTCTGAACCCCATTGCCAAACCTATGCTCTCTATATCAGTCCTTTTGCACCCCAGTATCCTACCTCTGGTCTCTGTAACAATCCTTCTGCACCTGAGTCTCAAACCTCTTCTCTCTGCAACTTTCGGTCTGCACCCCAGTCTCCAACCTTTATTCTCTGCATCAGTCCTTCTGCACCCGAGTCTCCAAACTCTGCTCTCTGTAACAGTCCTTCTGTACCGCAGTCTCAAACCTCTGCTCTCTGTAACGGTCCTTCTGCACCCCAGTGTCCAACTTCAGATTTCTGTATCAGTTCTTCTGCATCCCAGTCTCCAACCTCTGCTCTCAGTAACTGTCCTTCTGCACCCCAGTCTCCAAGCTCTGCTCTCTGTAACGTACTTTCTGCACCACAGTCTGAAACCTCTGCTCTCTGCAATGATCCTTCTGCCTCTCACTCTCCAACCTTTGCTCTCTGCAATGATCCTTCTGAACCCCAGTCTCCAAACTCTTGTCTCTGTAAGAGTCCTTCTGCACTTCAGTCTCAAACCTCTGCTCTCTGTATCAATCCTTCTGCACCTCAGTCTCCAACCTCTGCTATCTGTAACAATCCTTCTGCAGACCAGTCTCAAACCCCTGCTCTTTGTAACAGGTCTTCTGCACCCCAGTCTCCAAACTCTGCTCTCTGTTAAAGGCCTAATGCACCCAAGTCTCCAAACTTTTCTCTCTGCAATGATTTTTCTGTACCTCAGTCTCCAACCTCTACTCTCTGCAACAGTCTTTCTGCACCCCAGTCTCCAATCTCTGCTCTTTGTAAGATCCTTTTTAACCCCGGTCTCCAAACTTTGCTCTCCATAAAAGTCCTTCTTCACCTCAGTCTCCAACCTCTGCTCTCTGCAATGATCCTTCTGCACCCCAGTCTCCAACCTATGCTCTCTTAAGAGTCCTTCTGCACCTCAGGCTCCAACCTCTTCTCTCTGTAACAATCCTTCTGCACCTCAGTCTCCAACCACTGCTCTTTGTAACAGTCCTTCTGCAACCCAGTATGCAACCTCTGCTCTCTGTAAAATTCCTTCTGCACCTCAGTCTCTAAACTTTGCCCTCTGTTATTGTCCTTCTGCACCCCAGTCTCCAAACTCTGCTCTCTGTAAAAGTCCTTCTGTACCGCAGTCTCTAATCTCTTCTCTCTTTAACGGTCCTTCTGCACGCCAATTGCCAAACTCTGGTTTCTGTAAAAGTCCTTCTTCACCTAAGATTCCAACTTCTGCTCTCTGTAACAGTCCTTCTAAGCCTCAGTCTGAAACCTCTGCTATCTGCATAGTTCCTTCGGCACCCCAGTCTCCAAAATGTGTTTTCTGTAGCAATTCTTCTGTACCCCAGTCTCCAACCTCTGCTCTCTGTAAAAGGTCTTTTGCACCCCAGTCTCAAAACTCTGCTCTTTGTAACAGGCCTTCTGCACCCCAGTCTCCAACCTTTTCTCTCTGCAACGATCCTTCTGCACCTCAGACTCCAACCTCTGCTCTCTGTAACAGTCCTTCTATGCCTCAGTCTGAAACCTCTGCTCTCTGCAACGATCCTTCTGCACCCCAGTCTCCAATCTGTGCTATCTGTAACAATCCTTCTGCACCCCAGGATTCAAACTTTGCTTTCTGTAACAGTTCTTCAGTATCGCAGTCTCCAAACTCTGCACTCTGCAAGGGTCCTTCTGCACCCAAGTTTCCAACCTCTGTTCTCTGGAACAGTCCTTCTGCACATCAGTCTCCAACCTCTGCTATCTGCAACAGTCCTTCTAGACCCCAGTCTCCAACCTCTTCTCTCTGCAACAGTCCTTCTACACCCCAGTCTCCAACCTCTGCTCTCTGCAACGATTCTTCTGCATCCCAGTCTCCAAAGTCTGCTATTTGCAACAGTCTTTCTGCTACCCAATCTCCAAAGTCTGCTCTCTGCTACAGTTCGTTTGCATCCCAGTCTCCAAACTCTGTTCTCTGTAACATTTCTTTCTGCACCCCAATCTCCAAACTTTGCTCTTTGTAACTGTCCTTCTTCACCCCAGTCTTTAATATCTGCTCTCGGCAACGATCCATCTTCTCCCCAGGTTCCAACTTCTGTTTCTCTGCAATGGTCCTTCTGCACCCCACTTTTCAACCTCTGCTCTTTGTAACAGTCCTTCTGCACCTCAGTCTCCAAACTCTGCTTTCTGCAACAGTCCTTATGCACCCCAGTCTCCAATCTCTGCTCATTGTATAAGTTCTTCTGCACCCCAATCTCTAAAGTCCGGTCTCTGTAACACTCCTTCTGCACCCGAGTCTCCACCCTCTTATCTCTGTAACAATCCTTCTGGACCTCAGTCTCCAAACTCTGCTCTCTACAACAGTCCTTCTGCTCCTATTCTCCAACCTCTACTGTCTGTAAAAGTCCTTCTGCCACTCAGTCTGAAAACTCTGCCTTCTGTAAGATCCTTCTGCAACCCATTCTTCAAACTCTGCTCTCTGTAACAGGCCTTCTGTACACCAGTCTTCAACCTCTGAGCCCTGTAGCGATCCTTCTGCACCTAAGTCTCCAACGTATGCTCTCTGCAACAGTCCTTCTGCACCCCACTCTCCAAGCTCTGCTCTCTGTAACAGTTTTTCTGCATATCAGTGTCCAAAGTCCGCTCTCTGTAAAAATTCTTCTTCACCTCAGTCTCCAAACTCTGTTCTCTGTAACAAGCCTTCTACACCCCAGTCTCCAACCCCTGCTCTCTGTAACGATCTTTCTGCACCTCAGTCTCCAACTCTGCTCTCTGTAACAGACCTTCTCAACCCCATTCTCCAACCTCTGCTCTCTGTCACAGTTCTTCTGGACACCAATTTACAAACTCTGCTCTCTGTAACGCTCCTTCTGCACCCCAGTCTCCATCCTCTGTTCTCTGTTACACTCCTTCTTCACCCCAGTCTCCAACCGCTCCTCTATGTAAAAGTCCTTCTACACCTCAGTCTCCATCCTCTCCTCGCTGTAAGAATCTTTCTGAACCCAGTCTTTAACCGCTCCTCTCATTAACAGTCCTTCTGAACCTCAGTCTCCAATATCTGCTCTCTGAAATGACCCTTCAGCACCTAAGTCTCCAACCACTGCTCTCTGTAACAGGCATTCTGAACCCCATTCTCCAACCTATGCTTTCTGGATCAGTCCTTTTGCACACCAGTATCATACCTCTGCTCTCTGTAACAAACCTTCTGCACCTGAGTCTCCAAACTCTGCTCTCTAAAATGGTCCGTCTGCACGTCAGTCTCCAAACTCTGTTCTCTGCATCAGTCCTTCGTCACCCCAGTATCCAACCTCTGCTCTCGGTAACAGTCCTTCTGTACTGCAGTCTCAAAACTCTGCTCTCTGTAACGGTCCTTCTGAACCAGAGTCTCCAAACTCTGCTCTCGGCAACAGTCTTTCTGCACCCAAGTCTCCAACCTCTGCTGCCTGCAAAAGTCCTTCTACTCCACAGTCTCCAAACTCTGCTATCTGCAACAGTCCTTCTGCACCCCAATCTCCAATCTCTGCTCTCTGTAACAATCCTTCTGCACCTCAGTCTCCAAAATCTGCTCTCTGTAAGATCCTTTCGCACTCCAGTTTCCAAATCTGTTCTCTGTAACATTCCTTCTGCTCCCCAAAATCAAACTTCTGCTCTCTGTAACAGTCCTTCTGCTCCCCAGTCTCCAATCTCTGCAATCTGTAACAGTCCTTCTGCTCCCCAGTCTCTAACTTCTGCTCTCTGAAATAGTCCTTCTATTCCACAGTCCCCAACCTCTGCTCTCTGCAACAATCCTTCTGCACCCCAGTCTCCAACCTCTCCTTTCTGTATCATTTATTCTGCACCACAGCTTCCAAAGTCTTCTCTCTGTAACATTCCTTCTGCACCTCTGTCTCCAACTTCTGCTCTCTGCAACAGTTCTTCTGCACCCCAGTCTCCAACTTATGCTCTCTGGAACAGTTCTACTGCACCCCAGACTCCAAGGTCTGCACTCTGAGACAGTCCTTCTTCACATCAGTCTCCAAGCTCTGCTCTCTGTAACAGTCCTCCTGTAGTGCAGTCTCCAAAACCTGCCCTCTGTAATGCTCCTTCTGCTCCCCAGTCTTCAAACTCTGCTTTCTGTATCAGTCCTTCTGCACCTTAGTCTCCAACCTCATCTCTCTGTAACAGTCCTTCTGCACCTCAGTCTCCAAATTCTGCTATCTGCAACAGTCCTTCTGCACCCAAGTCTCAAACCTCTGCTTTCTGCAACAGTCCTTCTACACCCAAGTCTCCAAATTCTGCTCTCTGTAACATTCCTTCTGCACCTCATTCTCCAACCTTTGCTCTTTGTGACAGTTATTTTGAACCCCAGTCTCCCACCTCTGCTACTGCACCCCAGTCTCCAACATCTGCTCTCTGTAATAGTCCTGCGTCACCTCAGTTTCCAAACTCTGCTCTCTTTAAGATCCTTTTGCAACCCTGTCTCCAAACTCTGCTCTCTGTAACAGTCGTTCTGCACCTCAGTCTTCAACCTCTGCTCTCTGCAAAAGTCCTTCTACCCCCCATTCTCAAACATCTGTTCTCTGCAACAGTCCTTCTGAACCACAGTCTTCAACATCTGCTCTCTGCAACAGTCCTTCTTTATCGTCGTCTCCAAGTTATGCTCTCTGTAACGGTCCTTCTGTACTGCGGTCTCCAAAATCTTCTCTCTCTAGCGGTCCTTCTGCACCCCAGTCTCCAACCTCTGCTCTCTGTATCAGTACTTCTGCACCCCAGTCTCCAAACTCTGCCCTCTGTAACATTCCTTCTGCACCTCAGTCTCCAACCTCTGTTTTTTGCGACAGTTCTTCTGCACCCCAGTCTCCCACCTATGCTACCTGCAACAGTCCTGCTGCACCCCAGTCTCCAACATCTGCTCTCTGTAACAATCCTTCTGCACCTCATTCTCAAACTCTGCTCTCTGTAACTATCCTTCTGCACCTCAGTCTCCATCCTGTGCTCTTTGTAACATTCCTTCTGAACCCCAGTTCCAACCTCTGCACTCTGTAAGAGTTTTTCTATACCGAAGTCTCCAAACTCTGGTCTCTGTAAGCGTCCTAATGAACCCCAATTTCCAGTCTCTGCTTTCTGTAACAGTCCTTCTGAATCTCAGTTTCCAAACGCTGCTCTCTGTAACAGTGCTTCTACAACTCAGTCTCCAACCTCTGCTCTCTATAACAGTCCTTCTGCAACTCAGTCTGACACCTCTGCTCTCTGCAGGATCCTTCTGCACCCAGTCTCCAAACACTGCTCTCTGTAACAGTCCACCTGCACCTCAGTCTCCAACCTCTGTTCTCTGTAAGATCCTTCAGCAACCCAGTCTCCAAACTCTGCTCTCTATAACAGTCCTTCTGCACCCCAGTCTCCAACCTTTCCTCTTTTTAACAGACCTTCTCCACGCCAGTCTTCAAACTCTTCTTTCTGTAGCAGGCCTTCTGCACCCCAGTCTCTGAAATCTGTTCTCTGCAACGATCATTCTGAACCGCAGTCTCCAACCTCTGCTCTCTGCCATGATCGAACTGCACCCCAGTCTCAAATCTCTGATCTCTGCAACTGTCCTGCTGCATCTCAGTCTCCAAATTCTGCTCTCTGTAAGCTCCTTCTGCATCCCGGTATCCTACCTCTGCTCTCTGTAACAGTCCTTCTGCACCCCAGTCTCCAAACTCTGCTCCCTACAACAGTCCTTCTGCACCCGACTTACCAAAATCTGCTCTCTGCAACAGTCTTTCTGCACCCAAGTCTCCAACATCTGCTTTATGCAACAGTTCTTCTGCACCTCAGTCTCAAATCTCTACTCTCTGCAACGACCCTACTTCAACCCAGTCTCCAAACTCTGCTCTCTGTAACAGTCCTTATAACCGCAGTCTCCCAACTCTGCTCTCTGTAACATCCTTCTGCAACCCAGTCTTTGAACTCTGCACTTTGTAACAGTCTTTCTGCACAACAGTCTCCAACCTCTGCTCTCTGTAACAGGCATTCTGCACTCCAGTCTCCATCGTCTTTTCTCTGCAAGGATTCTTCTCCACCCCAGTCTACAACATCTGTTCTCTGCTACAGACTTTTTGCACCGCAGTCTCCAAACTCTGGTCTCTGTAAGATCCATCTGAACCCAAGTCTCCAAACTTTACTCTCTGTAACAGTCCTTCTGTATTCCAGTCTCCAAACTCTGCTCTCTCTAACAGTCCTTCTGCACCTCAGTCTCCAACCTCTGCTCTCTATAACAGTTTTTCTGCACCTCAGTCTTCAACCTCTCTCTCTGCAAAAGTCCTTCTACCCCCCATTCTCTAACCTCTGTTCTCTGCAACAGACCTTCTGAAACACAGTCTCCAAAATCTGCTCTCTGCAACTGTCCTTCTGTACCCTTGTCTCCAACGTATGCTCTCTGTAATGGTCCTTCTGTATTGCACTCTCAAAACTCTGCTTCTCTCTAGCGTTCCTTCTGCACCCCAGTATCCAACCTCTGCTCTCTGTATCAGTACTTTGGCACCCCAGTCTCAAAACTCTGCTCTCTGTGACATTCCTTCTGCACGTCAGTCTTAAACCTCTGCTGTTTGCGACAGTTCTTCTGCACCCCAGTCTCCCACCTCTGCTACCTGCAACAGTCCTTCTGCACCCCAGTCTCCAACATCTGCTCTCTGTAACAATCCTTCTGCACCCAGTCTCCAAACTCTGCTCTCTGTAACAGGCCTTCTGCATCCCAGTCTCCAAACTATTCTCTCTGCAACGATCCTTTTGCACCCCAGTTTCAAACCTCTGCTCCTTGCAACAGTTCGTCTTCACACCAGTCTGAAACCTCTGCTCTTCATAAGATACTTCTGCACCCCAGTCTCCAAACTCTGATCTCTGTATCAGTACTTTTGCACCCCAGTCTCCAAACTCTGCTCTCTGTAACATTCCTTCTGCAACTCAGTCTCCAACCTCTGCTCTTTGCGACAGTTCTTCTGCACCCCAGTCTCCCAACTCTGCTAACTTCAACAGTCATTCTGCACCCCAGTCCCCAACATCTACTCTCTGTAACAATCCTTCTGCACCCCAGACTCAAAACTCTGCTCTCTGTAACAGGCCTTCTGCATCCCAGTCTCCAATCCCTTCTCTCTGCAACGATCCTTCTGCACCCCAATGTCAAACCTCTGCTCCTTGCAACAGTTCATCTGCACCCCAGTCTCAAACCTCTGCTCTTCCTAAGATCCTTCTGTAGCCCAGTCTACAAACTCTGCTCTCTGTAACAGTCCTTCTACACTCCAGTCTCCAACCTCTGCTCTCTGCAACAGTCCATTTGCACGCCAGTCTTCAACCTCTGCAATCCGTATGATCCATCTGAACCCTAGTATCCAACATCTGCACTCTGTAACACTCCTTCTGCACCCCAGTCTCCAAACTCTGCTCTTTGTAACAGTCTTTCTGCACCTCAGTCTCCAACCTCTTCTCTCTGCAACAGTACATCTCCACTCCAGTCTCCAACATCTGTTCTCTGCAACAGTCCTACTACACCCTAGTTTCCAACCTCTGCTCTCTGTAACAGTCCTTCTGCACCGCAGTCTCCAAACTCTGCTCTCTGCAACGATCCTTCTAGACCTCAGTCTCCAACCTCTGCTCTCTGCAACAGTCCTTCTGCACCCCAATCTCCAACCTCTGCACTCTGTCACAGTTTTTCTATACCGCAGTCTCCAAACTCTGGTCTCTGTAACGGTTCTTCTGCACCACAATTTTCAACCTCTAGTTTCTGTAACAGTCTTTCTGCACCTCAGTCTCCAAACTCTGCTCTCTGTAGCAGGCCTTCTGCACCCCAGTCTTCAAAATCTGCTCTCTCCAACGATCCTTCTGCACCCCAGTCTCCAACGTCTGCTCTCTGCAATGATCCTACTGCACTGCAGTCTCAAGCCTCTGCTCTCTGCAACAGTCCTTCTGCACCCCAGTCTCCAAACTCTCCTCTCTGCAACTATCTTTCTGGACCCCAGTCTCCAACCTCTGCTCTCTGTAACAATCCTTCTGCACCACAGCCTCCAAACTCTGCTCTCTGTAAGATCCTTCTGCACTCCAGTTTGCAAACTCTGCTCTCTGTAACATTCCTTCTCCACCCCAGTCTTTAACCTCTGCCTTCTGCAAGTGTCATGTGGAACCCTAGTCTCCAACCTCTGTCCTCTGCAACAGTCCTTGTGCTCCCAATTCTCCAACCTCTGCTCTCTGTACCGGTCTTTCAGCACCCCAGTCTTCAACTCTGCTTTCTGTATCAGTCCTTTTGAACCTCAGTCTCAATCCTCTACTCTCTGTATCTATCCTTCTTCACTTCAGTCTCCAACCTGTGCTCTCTGTAACATTCCTTCTGCACCCCAGTCTCCAACCTCTGCTTTCTGTAACAGTTTTACTATACCGGAGTCTCCAAAGTCTGGTCTCTGTAACGGTCCTTCTTCACCCCAATTTCCAACATCTGCTTTCAGTAACAGTCCTTCTGGACCTCACTCTCCAAACTCTGCTCTCTGCAACAGTCCTACTCCACCCCAGTCTCCAATTTCTGCTCTCTGTAACAGTCCTTCTGCAACTCATTCTCAAAACTCTGCTCTCTGCAACAGTCCTTCTGCACCTCAGTCTGAAAACTTTGTTCTTTGCAAGGATTCTTCTGTACCCCAGTCCTCAAAACTCTGCTCTCTGTAACAGACCTTTTGCACCCCATTCTCCAACCTCTGCTCTCTGTAATAGTGCTTCTTCACCTCAGTCTACAAACTCTTCTCTCTGCAACAGTCCGTCTGCACCTCAGTCTCCAAACTCTGCTTACTGTATCACTCCATCTGCACAACAATTTTCAACATCTGCTCTCTGTAAGAGTCTTTCTGCACCTCAGTCTACAAACTCTGCTCTCTGCAACAGTTCTTCTGCACCCAAATCTCCAACATCTGTTTTCTGCAACAGTCCTTCTGCACCAAATCTCTAACCTCTGCCTCTGTAACAGTCTAATGTAAGCCAGTCTCCAACCTCTGCTCTCTGCAACAGTCCTTCTGCACCCCAATGTGAACCTGTGCTCTCAGTTACAGTCCTTATACACCCCAGTGTCCAGCCTCTGCTCTCTGCAACAGTCCCTCTACAACCCAGTCTCCAACATCTGCTCTCTGTAGCAATTTTTCTGCACTTCAATCTCCAAACCTACTCTCTGTAAATGTATTTCTGAACCCCTTGTCCAAACTCTGCTCTCTGTAACAGGCCTTCTGCACCCAGGTCTCCAACCTCTGTTCTTTATAACAATCCTTCTGCACCCCAGTCTCAAAATTTTGCTTTCTACAAAGATCCTTCTGCAACACAGTCTCCAACCTCTGCTCTCGGTAACAGTCCTGCTGCACTTCGGTCTACAAACTATGCTCTCTGCAACAGTGCTTGTAACCCCAGTCTCCAAACTCTGCTCTCTGCAACAGTCCTTCTGCACCCCAGGCTTCAAATTCTGTTCTCTGTAACAATCTTCTTCACCTCAGTTACCAAACTCTAATCTCTGCAATGGTCCTTCTGCACCACAGTCTCCAACCTCTGGTCTCTGTAACAGTCCTGCTGCCCCTCAGTCTACAAACTCTGCTCTTTGTAAGATCCTTTAGAAACCTTGTCTAAAAACTCTGCTCTCTGTAGGAGTTCTTCTGCACCCCAGTCTCCAACCTCTGCTCTCTGTAAAAGCCTTTTGCACCCAAATCTCCCACATCTACTCTCTGTAACAGTCCTTTTGCACCTCAGTCTACAAACTCTTCTCTCTGCAACAGTCCTTTTGCACCTCAGTCTCCAAACTCAGCTTTCTGCATCGATCTTTCTGCACCTCAGTCTTGAACTCTACTCTCTGTAACACTCCTTCTGTACCCCAGTCTAAAACGTCTGCTGTCTGCAAAGATCCTTCTGCAAAAAAGTCTTCAACATCTGCTCTCTTCAATATTTCCTTCTTCACCCCAGTCTCCAACCTCTGCTCTCTGGAACAGTCCTTCTGCACCCAGTATTCAACATCTGCTCTATGCAACAGTTCGTCTGCACCCCTGTCTCCATCCTCTATTCTCTTCACAGTCCTACTGCAACTCAGTCTGAAAACTCTTTTATCTGTAACGATCCTTATGCACCCCAGTCTTCAAACTCTGCTCTCTGTCATACTCCCGTTGCACCTCAGTCTCAAACTCTGCTCACTGTAATATCTTTCTGTAACCCTGTCTAAAAACTCTGCTCTCTGTAACAGTCCTTCTGCACCCCAGCCTCCAACCTCTGCTCCTGCAACAGTGCTTGTAAACCCCAGTGTCCAAACTCTGCTCTCTGCATCAGTCCTTCTGCACCCAAGGCTCTAACTTCTGTTCTTTGTAACAATCCTTCTTCACCTCAGTGACGAAACTCTGATCTCTGCAATGGTCCTTCTTCACCACAGTCTCCAACCTCTGCTCTCTGTAAAAATCTTTCTACACCCCAGTTTCCAAACTCTACTCTCTACAACAATACTTTTGACCACCAGTCTCCAACCTCTGCTCTCTGCAAAAGTTTTTCTGTAACCCAGTCTCCAACACCTGCTCCCTGCAACAGTCCTTCTGCACCTCAGTCTGACAACTCTGCTCTCTGCATCGATTCTTCTGCACCTTAGTCTCCAAACTCTGCTTTCTGTGATAGTGTTTCTACACCTCAGTCTCCGACCTCTTCTCTCTGTAACATCATTCTGCACTCCAGTTTCCAAAACCTGCTCTCTGTAATATTCCTTCTGTTCCCCAGTCTCCAACCTCTGATCTCTGTAACAGTCCTTCTTCTCTGCAGTCTCCAACCTCTGCTCTCTGTAACAGTTCTTCTGTCCCGCAGACTCGAACCGCTACTCCCTTTAAGAGTCTTTCTGCACCCCAGTCTACAACCTCTGCTATTTTTAACAATCCTTCTGCACCCCAGTCTGCAACCTCTGCTCTCTGCAATGATGCTTTTGCACCCCAGTCTCCAATATCTGCTCTCTAAAAAAGTCCTTCTGCACCCAGTCTTCAACATCTGCTCTCTGCAACAGTCCTCCTGAACCTCAGTGTGTAAACTCTGCTCTTTGCAACGATCCATGTGCACCCCAGTCGCACAAATCTGCTTTCTGTAACAGTGCTTCTGCACCTCAGTCTCCAAAATCTGCTCTCTGTAACAGTGCTTCTGCACCCCAGCCTCAAACCTCAGCTCTCTGTAAGATACTTTCGCACTCCAGTTTCCAAATCTGCTCTCTGTAACATTCCTTCTGCTCCCCAAAATCCAACCTCTACTCTCTGTAACAGTCCTTCTGCTCGCCAGTCTTGAATCTCTGCAATCTGTAACAGTCCTTCTGCTACCCAGTCTCCAACTTCTGCTCTCTGAAACAGTCCTTCTGTACCGCAGTCCCCAACATCTGCTCTCTGCAACGATCCTTCTGCAACCCAGTCTGCAACCTCTCCTTTCTGTATCATTTATTCTGCACCACAGTTTAGAACGTCTTCTCTCTGTAACATTTTTCTGCACCTCTGTCTCCAACCTCTGCTCTCTACAACAGTTCTTCTGCAACCCAGTCTCCAACTTATGCTCTCTGGAACAGTTCTACTGCACCTCAGACTCCAAGGTCTGCACTCTGAAACAGTCCTTCTCCACACCAGTCTCCAATCTCTGCTCTCTGTAACAGTCCTCCTGTAGTGCAGTCTCCAAAAATTGGCCTCTGTAACGCTCCTTCTGCTCCCCAGTCTTCAACCTCTGCTTTCAGTATCAGTCCTTCTGCACCTTAGTCTCCAACCTCATCTCTCTGGAACAGTCCTTCTTTACCTCAGTCTCCAATTTCTGCTATCTGCAACAGTCCTTCTGCACCCAAGTCTCAAACCTCTGCTTTCTGCAACAGTCCTTCTACCCCCTAGTCTCCAAACTCTGCTATCTGCAACAGTCCTTCTACACCCCAGTCTCCAAACTCTGCTATCTGCAACAGTCCTTCTGCAACCCAGTCTCCAAACTCTGCTATCTGCAACAGTCCTTCTGCACCCCAGTCTCCAAACGCTGCTCTCTGTAACAATCCTTCTGCACCTCAGTCTCCAAACTCTTCTCTCAACAACGGTCCTTCTGAACCTCAGTCTCTAAACTCTACTCTCTGTAACAGTTTTTCTGCACCTCAGTCTCCAACATATTCTCTCTGTAAGATCCTTCTGCAACCCAGTCTGTAAATTATGCCCTCTGGAACAGTCCTTCTGCACCCCAGATTCCAACCTCTGCTCTCTGCAACAGTCTTTCTGCACCCGAGTCTCCAATATCTGCTCTCTGCAAAAGTCTTTCTGCACCTCAGTCTGAAAACTCTTTTCTCTGCAACGGTCATTCTGCACCCCAGTCTCCATCCTCTTCTCTCTATAACAGTCCTGCTGTACCACAGTCTCCAAAATCTGCTCTCTGTAAGATCCTTCTGTAACCCTGTCTCCAAACTCTGCTGTGTGTAACAATCCTTCTGCACGCCAGTGTCCAAACTCTGCTCTGTGTAACAGGCCTTTTGCACTCCATTCTCCAACCACTGCTGTCTGCAACAGTCCTCTGCACCAGAGTCTCCAAACTCTGCTTTCTGTATCAGTCCATCTGCACCCCAATCTGCAACATCTGCTCTCTGTAACAGTCCTCCTGCACCTAAGTCTACAAACTCTGCTCTCTGCAACAGTCCTTCTGCAACCCAGTCTCCAACATCTGCTCTCTGCAAAAGTCCTTCTGCACCAAAGTCTCCAAACTCTGCCTCTGTAACAGTCCTACTGAAAGGCAGTCTCCAACCTCTATTCTCTGCAACAGTGCTTCTGCACACAAATCTCAAACATGTGCTCTCCCCAACAGTTCTTCTACACCCCATGTCCAGTCTCTGCTCTCTGCAGCAGTTTCTCTGCAACCAAGTCTCCAAATTCCGCTCTCTATAACGATCCTTCTGAACCTCATTCACCAAACTCTACTCTCTGTAAAAGTACTTCTGCACCCCTTCTCCAAACTCTGCTCTCCATAACAGGCCTTCTGCCCCCAGTCTCCGACCTCTTTTCTCTATAACAATCCTTCTGCACCCCAGTCTTCAACCTCTGCTCTCTGCAACAGTCTTTCTGCACTCCAGTCTCCAACATGTGCTCTCTGCAAAAGTCCTTCTGCACCTCCATCTGAAAACTCTGTTCTCTGCAATGATCATTCTGTACCCTAGTCTCCAACCTCTGTTCTCTGTAGCAGTCCTGATTCACCTTGGTCTACAACCTCTGCTCTCTGTAAGATTATTGTGCAACCTTGTCTAAAAACTCTGCTCTCTGTAACAGTTCTTCTGCACGCCAGGCTCCAACCTCTGCTCTCTGTAACAGTCTTTTTGCACCTAAGTCTCCCAACTCTGCTCTCAGCAACGATTCTTCTGCACCTCAGTCTCTAAATTCTACTCTCTGCAACAGTCCTTCTTCACCCCAGTCTCCAACCTCTGCTCTCTGCAATGATCCTTCTGCACCCCAGTCTCCAACATCTGCTCTATGCAACAGTCCTCCTGCCCCACAATCTCCAAACTCTGCTCTCTGTAAGATCCTTCTGCACTCCAGTTTCCAAATTCTGCTCTTTGTAACATTCCTTCTCCACCCCAGTCTTTAACCTCTGTTTCCTGCAAGTGTCCTGCGGCACCTCATTTTCCAACCTCTGTCCTCTGCAACAGTCCTTCTGCTCCCCAGTCTCCAACCTCTGCTGTCTGTAACGGTCCTTCAGCACCCCAGTCTTCAACTCTGCTTTCGGTATCAGTCCTTCTGAACCTCAGTCTCAAAACTCTGCTCTCTGTAACTATCCTTCTGAACCTCAGTCTCCATCCTGTGCTCTCTGTAACATTCCTTCTGCACCCCAGTCTCCAACCTCTGCACTCTGTAAGAGTTTTTCTATACCGAAGTCTCCAAACTCTGGTCTCTGTAAGCGTCCTACTGAACCCCAATTTCCAACCTCTGCTTTCTGTAACAGTCCTTCTGCACCTCAGTCTCAAAACTCTGCTCTCTGTAACAGTGCTTCTACAACGCAGTCTCCAACCTCTGCTCTCTATAACAGTCCTTCTGCAACTCAGTCTGACACCTCTGTTCTCTGCAGGATCCTTCTGCACCCAGTCTCCAAACACTGCTCTCTGTAACAGTCCACCTGCACCTCAGTCTCCAACCTCTGTTCTCTGTAAGATCCTTCAGCAACCCAGTCTCCAAACTCTGCTCTCTATAACAGTCCTTCTGCACCCCAGTCTCCAACCTCTCCTCTCTGTAACAGGCCTTCTCCACGCCAGTCTCCAAACTCTTCTTTCTGTAGTAGGCCTTCTGCACCCAGTCTCCGAAATCTGTTTTCTGCAACGATCCTTCTGAACCGCAGTCTCCAACCTCTGCTCTCTGCCATAATCCAACTGCACCCCAGTCTCAAATCTCTGATCTCTGCAACTGTCCTGCTGCATCTCAGTCTCCAAATTCTGCTCTCTGTAAGCTCCTTCTGCACCACTGTATCCTACCTCTGCTCTTTGTAAAAGTCCTTCTGCACCCCAGTCTCCAAACTCTGCTCTCTCCAACAGTCTCTGCACCCGACTTACCAAAATCTGCTCTCTGCAACAGTCTTTCTGCACCCCAGTCTCCAACATCTGCTTTATGCAACAGTTCTTCTGCACCTCAGTCTCAAATCTCTACTCTCTTCAACGACACTACTTCAACCCAGTCTCCAAACTCTGCTCTCTGTAACAGTCCTCCTTTAGTGAAGTCTCCAAATTCTGCCCTCTGTAACGCTCCTTCTGCTCCCCAGTCTTCAACCTCTGCTTTCTGTATCAGTCCTTCTGCACCTTAGTCTCCAACCTCATCTCTCTCTAACAGTCCTTCTGTACCTCAGTCTTCAAATTCTCCTATCTGCAACAGTCCTTCTAAAGCCAAGTCTCAAACCTCTGCTTTCTGCAACAGTCCTTCTACACCCCAGTCTCCAAACTCTGCTATCTGCAACAGTCCTTCTGCACCCCAGTCTCCAAACGCTGCTCTCTGTAACAATCCTTCTGCACCTCAGTCTCCAAACTCTTCTCTCAACAACGATTTTTCTGAACCTCAGTCTCTAAACTCTACTCTCTGTAACAGTCCTTCTGCACCTCAGTCTCCAACATATTCTCTCTGTAAGATCCTTCTGCAACCCAGTCTGTAAATTATGCCCTCTGGAACAGTCCTTCTGCACCCTAGATTCCAACCTCTGCTCTCTGCAACAGTCTTTCTGCACCCGAGTCTCCAATATTTCCTCTCTGCAAAAGTCCTTCTGCACCTCAGTCTCAAAAACTCTGTTCTCTGCAACGGTCATTCTGCACCCCAGTCTCCATCCTCTTCTCTCTATTACAATCCTGCTGTACCACAGTCTCCAAAATCTGCTCTCTGTAAGATCCTTCTGCAACCCTATCTCCAAACTCTGCTGTGTGTAACAATCCTTCTGCACGCCAGTGTCCAAACTCTGCTCTGTGTAACAGGCCTTTTGCACTCCATTCTCCAACCACTGCTGTCTGCAACAGTCCTCTGCACCAGAGTCTCCAAACTCTGCTTTCTGTATCAGTCCATCTGCACCCCAATCTGCAACATCTGCTCTCTGTAACAGTCCTTCTTCACCTCAGTCCACAAACTCTGCTCTCTGCAACAGTCCTTCTGCAATCCAGTCTTCAACATCTGCTCTCTGAAACAGTCCTTCTGCACCAAGTCTCCAAACTCTGCCTCTGTAACAGTCCTACTGAAAGGCAGTCTCCAACCTCTATTCTCTGCAACAGTGCTTCTGCACACAAATCTCAAATATGTGCTCTCCCCAACAGTTCTTCTACACCCCATGTCCAGTCTCTGCTCTCTGCAGCAGTCCCTCTGCAACCGAGTCTCCAACTTCCGCTCTCTATAACGATCCTTCTGCACCTCATTCACCAAACTCTACTCTCTGTAAAAGTACTTCTGCACCCCTTCTCCAAACTCTGCTCTCCGTCACAGGCCTTCTGCCTCCAAATCTCCGACCTCTTTTCTCTATAACAATCCTTCTGCACCCCAGTCTCCAACCTCTGCTCTCTACGACTATCCTTCTGCACCCCAGTCTCCAACCTCTGCTATCTTCAACAGTCCTTCTGCACCCCAGTCTCCAAAATGTGCTCTCTGCAAAAGTCCTTCTGCACCTCATTCTGAAAACTCTGTTCTCTGCAACGATCCTTCTGCACCCTAGTCTCCAACCTCTGCTCTCTGTAGCAGTCCTGATGTACCTTGGTCTAAAAACTCTGCTCTCTGTAACAGTTCTTCTGCACCACAGTCTCCAACCTCCACTCCCTGTAACAGTCCTTTTGCACCGAAGTCTCCCAACTGCACCTCAGTCTCCAACCTCTGCTCTCTGTAAGATTCTTCAGAAACCCAGTCTTTAAACTCTGCTCTTTATAACAGTCCTTCTGCACCCAGTCTCCAACCTCTCCTCTCTGTAACAGGCCTTCTCCACGCCAGTCTGAAAACTCTACACTCTGTAGCAGGCCTTCTTCACCCCAGTCTCTAAAATCTGTTCTCTGCACCGATCCTTCTGCACCGCAGTCTTCAACCTCTGCTCTCTTCCATGATCCAACAGAAACCCAGTCTCAAATCTCTGATCTCTGCAACTGTCCTGCTGCATCTCAGTCTCCAAATTCTGCCTCTCTGTAAGCTCCTTTTGCACCCCTGTATCCTACCTCTGATCTCTGTAACAGTCCTTCTGTACTACAGTCTCCAAACTCTGCTCTGTCTTGCGGTCCTTCTGCACCCCAGTCTCCAACCTCTGCTCTCTGTAACATTCCTTCTGCACCTCAGTCTCAAACCTCTGCTTTTTGCAACAGTTATTCTGCAGCCTTGTCTCCCACCTCTGCTACCTGCAACAGTCCTTCTGCACCCCAGTCTCCAACATCTGCTCTCTGTAACAATCCTTCTGCACCTCAGTCTCCAAACTCTACTCTCTGTAACAGTCCTTCTGCACCCTTTCTCCAAACTCTTTTCTCTGTAACAGCCTTTCTGGACCCTAGTTTCCAAGCTCTGTTCTTTGTAACAGTCCTCTGCACCCCAGTCTCAAACATCTGCCCTCTACGATGATCTTTCTTCACCCCAGTCTCCAAAGTCTACTCTCTGCAACAGTCCCTCTGCACCCGTGTCTCCAAAAACTGCTCTCTGCAACTGTCCTTCTGCACTTCAGTCTGAAATCTCTGTACTCTGCAATGATTCTTCTGCACCCTAGTCTCTAAACTCTGCTCTCTGTAACAGTCCTGCTTCACCTCAGTTTCCAAACTCTGCTCTCTTTAAGATCCTTCTGCAACACTGTCTTCAAACTCTGCTCTCTGTAACAGTCCTTCTTCACCCCAGTCTCCAACATCTGTTCTCTGTAACACGTCTTTTGAACCTCAATCTACAACCTCTGCTCTCTGTGACATTCCTTCTGCACCTCAGTCACCAATATCTGCTCTCTGCAACAGTCTTCTGCACCTCAGTATCCAAGCTCTGCTCTCTGCAATGTTCTTTCTGCACCCCAGTCTTCAACCTCTGCTCTCTTTTAGATCCTTATGCACACCAGTTTCCAAACTCTGTTCTCTATAACATTTCTTCTCCATCCCAGTATCCAACTTCTGCTTTCTGCAACGATCCTGTAGCAGCTAAATTTCCAACCTCTGTTCTCTACAACAGTCCTTTTTCTCCCCAGTTTCCAAGCTCTGCTCTCTGTAACAGTCCTTCTGTACAGCAATCTCCAACCTCTGCTCTCTGTAATGGTTCTTCTGCACCCCAGTCTCAAAACTCTGTTGTCTGTAACAAGCCTTCTGCACCCAAGTCTCCAAACTCTGCTCTCTGTAACAGGCCTTCTGCATCCCAGTCTCCAAACCCTTCTCTCTGCAACGATCCTTCTGCACCCCAGTGTCAAACCTCTGCTCCTTGCAACAGTTCGTCTGCACCCCAGTCTCAAACCTCTGCTCTTTGTAAGATCCTTCTGCACCCCAGTCTCCAAACTCTGCTCTCTGTAATAGTCCTTCTGCACACCAGTCTCCAACCTCTGTTCTCTGCAACAGTCCATCTGCACTCCAGTCTCTAACATCTGCTCTCTGCAACAGTCCTTCTACACCCTAGTTTCCAAACTCTGCTCTCTGCAACAGTCCTTCTGCACCCCAGTCTCCAAACTCTGCTCTTTGTAACAGTCCTTATGCACCTCAGTCTCCAACCTCTGTTCTCTGCAACAGTCCATCTGCACTCCAGTCTCTAACATCTGCTCTCTGCAACAGTCCTTCTACACCCTAGTTTCCAAACTCTGCTCTCTGCAACAGTCCTTCTGCACCCCAGTCTCCAAACTTCGCGCTCTGCAACGATCCTTCTAGACCTCAGTCTCCAACCTCTGCTCTCTGTAACAGTCCTTATGCACCCCAATCTCCAAACTCTGCACTCTGTTACAGTTTTTCTATACCGCAGTCTCCAAACTCTGGTCTCTGTAAACGGTTCTTCTGCACCACAATTTCCAACCTCTAGTTTCTGTAACAGTCTTTTTGCACCTCAGTCTCCAAACTCTGCTCTCTGTAGCAGGCCTTCTGCACCCCAGTCTTCAAAATCTGCTCGCTCCAAAGATTCTTCTGGACCCGAGTCTCCAATCTCTGCTTTCTGCAACTATCATTCTAGACCCGAGTCTCCAACCTCTGCTCTCTGTAAGATCCTTCTGCACCTCAGGCTCCAAACTCTGCTCTCTGTAGCAGGCCTTCTGCACCCCAGTCTTCAAAATCAGCTC
Source organism: Ictidomys tridecemlineatus (assembly GCF_052094955.1). Classification (NCBI taxonomy): domain Eukaryota; kingdom Metazoa; phylum Chordata; class Mammalia; order Rodentia; family Sciuridae; genus Ictidomys; species Ictidomys tridecemlineatus. Next base: position 22,205 of record NW_027521223.1, read on the forward strand.
GCTCCAAAGATCCTTCTGCACCCCAGTCTTCAACCTCTTCTCTCTGCAATGATCCTACTGCACCGCAGTCTCCAACTGCAATGATCCAACTGCACCCCACTTTCCAACCTCTGATCTCTTCAACAGTCTTTCTGCACCTCAGTCTCCAAATTCTCCTCTCTGTAAGATGCTTCTGCACCCCTGTATCCAACCTCTGCTTTTTGTAACAGTCCTTCTGCACCTCAGTTTCCTACCTCTGCTCTCTCTAAGAGTCCTTCTGCACCTCAGTCTCCCAACTCTGCTCTCTGTAAGATCCTTTTGCAACCAAGTCTTTAAACTCTGTACTCTGTATGAGTCCTTCTGGAAACAGTATCCAACCTCTTCTCTCTGCAACTATTCTACTCCACCACATTCTCCAACATCTTCTCTCTGCAACAGTCCTGCCACACACCAGTCTTCAAACTCTTCTCTCTGTAACAGTCCTTATTCACCCCAGTCTCCAAACTCTGCTCTCTGCAACGATCCTTCTGGACCCCAGTCTCCAATGTCTGCTCTCTGCAACAGTTCTTCTGCACCACAGTCTCCAACCTCTGCTCTCTGTAAGATCTATCTGCACTCCAGTTTCCAAACTCTGCTCTCTGTAACATTCCTTCTCCATCCAAGTCTCCAACCTCTGTCCTCTGCAACAGTCCTTAGGCTCCCCAGTCTCGAACATCTTCTCTCTGTAACAGTCCTTCTGTACCGCAGTTTCCAACCTCTGCTCTTCGTAACGGTCCTTCTACACCCCAGTCTCCAAACTCTGCTTTCTGTATCAGTCTGTCTGAACCACAGTTTCCAACCTCTGTTCTCTGTATCTATCCTTCTGCACCTCAGTCTCCAACCTGTGCAATATGTAAGAGTCCTTCTGCACAACAGTCTCCAACATCTGCTCTGGATAACAGTCCTATACCGCAGTCTCCAACATCTGCTCTCTGTAAAAGTCCTTCTACACCCCAATTTCAAAACTCTTCTTTCTGTACCAGTCTTTCTGAACCCCAGTCTCCAACCTCTGTTCTCTGTATCTATCCTTCTGCACCTCAGTCTCCAACCTCTCCTCTCTGCAACAGTCCTTCTATACTGCAGTCTTCAAACTCTGCTCTCTGTAAAGGTCTTTCTGCAGCCCAGACTCCAAATTCTGCTCTCTCTAAGAGTCTTTCTGCACCTCAGTATCCAACCAATGCTCTCTGCAACAGTCCTTCTATACTGCAGTCTTCAAACTCTGCTTTCTATATCAGTCCTTCTGCACCCCAGTCTCCAAATTCTGCTCTCTCTAAGAGTCTTTCTGCACCTCAGTATCCAACCTCTACTCTCTGCAACACTCCTTCTGCACCCCAGTATCCAAAATCTGCTTTCTGCAACAGTCCTTATGCACGCCAGTCTCCAAACTCTTCTCTCTGCAACAGTCCTCCTGCACCCCATTCTGCAAACTCTGCTCTCTGTTACAATCCTTCTGCCCCTCAGTCTCCAACCTCGGCTCTATGTAACAAGACTTCTGCATGTCAGTCTCCAACCTCTGCTCTCCGCAACAGTCCTTCTGCACTCCAGTCTCCAAACTCTGCTCTCTGCATCAGTCCTTCTGCATCCCAGGCTTTAACCTCTGCTCTCTGCAACAGCCCTTCTCCAACCCAATCTCCAAACTCTGCTCTTTTCAACAGTCCGTCTGCACCAAAGTATCCAACCTCAGCTCTCTGTAGCATTCCTTCTCCACCCCATTCTTTAACGTCTGCTTTCTGCAAATGTCCTGCAACACCCCAGTCTTCAAACTCTGTCCTCTGCAACGTTCCTTCTGCTCCCCAGTCTCCAACATCTGCTCTCGGTAACAGTCCTTCTGTACCTCAGCCTCCAACCTCTGCTCTCCGTAACGGTCCTTCTACACCCCAGTCTCAAACCTCTGCTTTCTGTATCAGTCCTTCTGAACCCCAGTCTCAAACCTCTGCTCTATGTATCTATCCTTCTGCACCTCAGTCTCCAACCTCTGCTATTTGTTACAGTTTTTATATACCGCAGTCTCCAAACTCTGGTCTTTTTTACGATCCTTTTGCACCACAATTTCCAACCACTTCTTTCTGTAACAGTCCTTCTGCACCTCAGTCTCCAAACTCTGTTCTCTGTAACAGTCCTTCTACACCTCAGTCTCTAACCTCTGCTCTCTGTAACAGTACATCTGCACCTCAGTCTGACAACTCTGCTCTCTGAACAATCCTTCTGCACCCCAGTCTCTAACAACTGCTCTCTGTAACAGTCCACCTGAACCTTTGTCTCCAACCTCTGCTCTTTGTAAGATCCTTCAGGAACTCAGTCTCCAAACTCTGCTCTCGATAACAGTCCTTCTGCACCCCAGTCTCCAACCTCTCCTCTCTGTAATAGGCCTTCTGCACGCCAGTCTCAAAACTCTGCTATCTGTAGCAGGGCTTCTGCACCCCAGTCTCCAACTTCTGCTCTCTGCAATGATCCTACTGCACACCAGTCTCCAAACTCTGATCTCTGCAACAGTCCTTCTGCAAATCAGTCTTCAACTTCTGCTCTCTGTAAGATCCTTCTGCACCCCTGTCTCCAAGCTCAGCTTATTTGTAAGATCCTTCTGCACCAAAGTGTCCAACCTCTGCTCTATGTAACAGGATTTTGCACCTCAGTCTCCAACCTCTGCTCTCTGCAACAGTCCTTCTGCACCCCAGTCTAAAACTTCTGCTCTCTCTAAGAGTCCTTCTGCAACTCAGTCTCCAACCTTTTCTCTCTGCAACATTCCTGCTGCAGCCCAGTCTCCATCCTCTGCTCTCTGCAACAGTATTTCTGCACCCCTGTCTCCAACCTCTGCTCTCTGTAACAGTCCTTCTGCACCCCAGTCTTCAAACTCTGCTCTCTGTAACAATCCTTCTGCACCTCAGTCTCCAAACTCTGTTCTCTGCAAGTGTCCTTCTGCACTTCACTCTCCAACCTCTGCTCACGGTAGAATACTTCTAAAACCCAGTCTCAAAACTCTGCTCTCTGTATCTATCCTTCTGCACCTCAGTCTCCAACCTCTGCTCTCTGTAACAGTCCATCTGCACCTCAGTCTGACACCTCTGCTCTCTGCACGATCCTTCTGCACCCCAGTCTCCAAGCACTGTCTCTGTAACAGTCCACCTGCACCTAAGTCTCCAAACTTTTCTCTCTGTAGCAGGCCTTCTGCACCCCAGTCTCCAAAATCTGCACTGTGCAATGATCCTTCTGCACCCAAGTCTCCAACCTCTGCTCTCTGCAATGATCTTACTGCACCCCAGTCTACTACCTCTTATCTCCGCAACAGTCCTTCTGCACCTCAGTTTCTAAATTCTGCTCTCTGTAAGATCCTTCTTCACCCCAGTATCAAACCTCTGCTCTCTGCAACAGTCCTTCTGCATCCAAGTCTCCAACCTCTGCTCTCTGTAACAGGACTTCTGCACCTCAGTCTCCAACCTCTTCTCTCTGCAACAGTCCTTCTGCACCCCAGTCTCCAACCTCTGGTCTCTAAAATAGTCCTTCTGCAGCCCAGTCTCCAAGCTCTATTCTCTGCAACAGTCCTTCTGCACCCCAGTCTCCAACCTCTACTCTCTATAACACTTGTTCTGCACTTCACTCTCCAACCTCTGCTCTCTGTAGGATTCTTCTAAAACCCAGTCTCTGAACTCTGCTCTCTGTAACAGTCCTTCTGCACACCAGTCTCCAAACTCTGCTCTCTGCAACCATCCTTCTTAACTCCAGTCTCCAACCTCTGCTCTCTGCAACAGTCCTTCTGCACCCCAATCTCCGAAAACTGCTCTCTGCAACAGTCCTTTTTCACCTCACTCTCCCAACTCTGCTCTCTGTAAAATACTTCTAAAACCCAGTCTTTAAACTCTGCACTATGTAACCGTCTTTCTGCACAACAGTCTCCAAACTGTGCTCTCTGTAACAGGACTTCTGAAACCCAGTCTCAAAAATCTGCTCTCTGTAAAAGGCGTTCTGCACGGGAGTCTCCAAAATCTTCTCTCTGCAACGATTCTTCTCCATACCAGTCTCCAACCTCTGCTCTCTGCAACAGTTTTTTTGCACCACAGTCTCCAACCTCTGCGCTCTGTAAGATCCATCTGAACCCCACTCTCCAAACTCTGATCTCTGTAATAGTCCTTCTGCAACCGAGTCTCCAACCTCTACTCTCTGTAACAGTCTTTCTGAACCTCAGTCTCCAACCTCTGCTCACTTAAACAGTCCTTCTGCACCACATTCTCCAAACTCTGCTCTCTGCACCAGTCCTTCTGCACCCCATTCTCCAACATCTGCTCTCTTCAACAGTACTTCTACACTCCAGTTTGCAAACTCTGCTTCCTGCAACGATCCTTCTGGACCCCAGTCTCCAACGTCTGCTCTCTGCAGAATCCTTCTTCACCAGAGTCTCCAACCTCTGATCTCTGTAACAATCCTTCTGCACCTCAGTCTTCAAACTCTGTTCTCTGCAAGGGGCCTTCTTCCCTCAGTCTCCAACCTCTACTCTCTGTAACAGTCCTTCTGCACCTCAGCCTGCAACCTCTGCTCTCTCTAAGATTCTTCTGCAACCCAGTCTCCGAACTCTGCTCTCTGTAACAGTGCTTCTGTACACCAGTCTCCAACCTCTGCTCTCTGCAACACTCCTTCTGCCCCTCAATCTTAAAACTCTTCACTCTGAAAAGATCCTTCTGCACTCTAGTCTCCTACTTCTGCTCTATGTAACAGTCCTTTGCACCTCATTCTCCTAACTCTGCTCTCTATAAGATCCGTCTACAACCCAGTCTTGAAACTCTGCGCTCTGTAACAGGACTTCTGCAAGCCAGTCTCCAATTTCTGCTCTCTTAAACAGGAATTCTGCACCCCATTCTCCAACCTCTGCACTCTGCAACGATTCTTCTCCACCCCAGTCTCCAACCTCTGCTCTTTGTAAGATCCATCTGAACCCCAGTCTCCAACCTTTTCCTGAAATGATACTCTGTAACATTTTTTCTACAAACCAGTCTTTAAACTCTGCTTTCTGCAAGTGTCCTGCAGCACCCCAGTCTCCAACCTCTGTCCTCTGCAAGAGTCCTTCTGCACCCCAGTCTGCAAACTCTGCTCTCTGTAACATCCATGCGACCCCAAGTCTCCAACCTCTTCTCTCTGTAACAGTCCTTCCGCACCTCAGTCTCCAAACCCTGCTCTCTGTAACAATCCTTCTGCACCCCAGTCTCTAAAATCTTATCTCTGCAACGAACCTTCTGGAACCCAGTCTCCAACGTATGCTCTCTGCAAAAGTCTTTCTGCAATACATCTCCAACCTCTGCTCTCTGTAAAATCTTTCTGCACTCCGGTTTTCAAACTCTGCTCTCTGTAAAATTTCTTCTCCACCCCAGTCTCAAACCTCTGTCCTCTGCAACAGTCCTTCTGCTCCCCAGTCTCTGAGATCTGCTCTCTGTAACAGACCTTATGTACCACAGTTTCCAACCTCTGCTCTCTGTAAGGGTCCTTCTGCAACCCAGTCTCCAACCTCTGCTTTTTGAATCAGTCCTTCTGAACCCCAGTCTCCAACCTCTGCTCTTTGTATCTATCATTCTGCACCTCAGTATTCAACCTCTGCTCTCTGTAAGGATCCTTCTGCACCCCAATTTCCAACCTCTGCTTTCTGTAACAGTCCTTTTGCACGTCAGGCTATAAACTCTGCTCTCTGTAACAGTCCTTTTACACCTCAGTCTCCAACCTCTGCTCTCTGTAACAGTCCACCTACACCTCAGTCTCCAACATCTGCTCTCTGTAAGTTCCTTCAGCAAACCAGGCACCAAACTCTCCTCTCTGTAACAGTTTTTTTGCACCCCAGTCTCCATCCTCTCCTCTCTGTAACAGGCTTTCTGCATTCCAGTCTTGAAACTCTGCTTTCTATAGCAGGGCTTCTGCACCCCACTCTTTATCCTCTGCTCTCTGAAACGATCCTTCTGCACCCCAGTCTGCAACATTTGCTCTCTGCAATGATCCTACTGTACCCCAGTCTCCAACCTCTGATCTCTGCAATAGTCTTCTGCACCTCAGTCTCCAAATTCTGCTCTCTGTAAGATCCTTCTACACCCCTGTCTCCAAACTCTGCTCTCTGTAACAGTCCTTCTGCACCCCAGTCTCCAACCTCTGCTCTCCGCAAGAGTAATTCTGCACCCCAGTTTCCAAACTCTGCTCTCTGCAACAGTCCTTCTGCACCCTAGTTACCAACATCTGTTATCTGCTACAGTACTTCTGCAACCCAGTCTTCAACCACTGCTCTCTGTAACAGTCCTCCTGTACTGCAGTATGCAACCTCTGCTCTCTCTAACGGTCTTTCTGCACCCCAGACTCCAATCTCTACTTTCGGTATCGGTCCTTCTGAACCCCAGGTTCCAAACTCTGCTCTCTGTAAGAGTCCATCTGCACCTCAGTCTCCACCTGTGATCTCTGCAACAGTCCTTCTGCAACTCAGTCTCCAAATTCTGCTCTCTGTAAGATCCATTTGCACCCCTGTATTAACCTCTGCTATCTGAAACTGTCCTTCTGCACCCGAGTCGCCAAACTCTGCTCTCTGTAACAGGACTTCCGCACCTCAGTCTCCAACCTCTGCTCCTTGCAACAGTCCTCCTGCACCCCAGTCTCCAAACTCTGCTTTCTACAACAGGACTTCTGGAGCCTAGTAACCAACATCTGCTCTCTGCAACAGTCCTTCTGCACGCCAGTCTCCAACCTCTACTCTCTGTAACAGTCCTTCTTCACTTCAGTCTCCAACCTCTGCTCTCTGTGGGATCCTTCGCCAACCCAGTCTCCAAACTCTGCTCTCTGTAACATTTCTTCTGCACACCAGTCTTTAATCTCTTCTCTCTGCAACGATCATTCTTAACCCCAGTCTCCAATATCTGCTCTTACCAACAGTCCTACTACACCCCAGTCTCCAACATCTGGACTCTGCAACAGTTTTTCTGCACCAAAGTCTGAAAACTCTGCTGTCTGAAACGAACCTCCGGCACCCCAGTCTCCTACCTCTGCTGTCTGTTACAATCCTTCTGCACCTAAGTCTACGTCATCTGCTCTCTTTTAGAACCATCTGAACCCCAGTCTCCAACATCTGCTCTCTGTAACAATCCTTCTGCAACTCAGTCTCCAAACTCTGCTCTCTGCAACAGCCTTCTGCACCCAAGTCTGCAAACTCTGTTCTCTTCAACGATGTTTCTGAACCCCAGTCTCCAACGTCTGCTCTCTGCAACGGTCCTTCTGCACCACAGTCTTTAACCTCTGCTCTCTGTAAGATCTTTCTGCACTCCAGTTTCCAAACTCTGCTCTTTGTAACATTTCTTCTTCACTCTAGTTGGCAACCTCTGCATTCTGCAAAGGTCCTGTGGCACCCCACTCTCCAAACTCTGTCCTCTGCAACAGTCCTTCTGCTCCCCAGTCTCCAATATCTTCTCTCTGTAACAGTGTCTGTACCGCATTCACCAAACTCTGCTCTCTGTAACGGTCCTTCTGCACCCCACTCTCCAACCTCTGCTTTTTGTAACAGTCCTTCTGAACCCCAGTCTCCAACCTCTGCTCTGTGTGTCAATCCTTCTTAACCTCAGTCTCCAACCTGTTCTTACTGTAACAGTTTTTCTGCACCCAAGTCTCCTACCTCTGATCTCTGTAACAGTCCTTCTATACCGTAGTCTCCAACCTCTGCTCTCTGTAACGGTCCTTCTGCACCCAAGGCTCCAACGTCTGCTTTCTACAACAGTCCTTCTGGACCCTAGTTACCAACATCTGCTCTCTGCAACAGTCCTTCTGCACGACAGTCTCCTACATCTGCTTTCTGCAACAGTAATTCTGCACCTCAGTCTGAAAACTCTGCTCTCTGCAATGACCTTACTGCACCCCAGTCTCCTGCCTCTGCTCTCTGTAACAGTCCTTCTGCACCTCAGTCTCCCAACTCTGTCCTCTATTTGATCCTTCTGCAACCCAGTCTTTAAACTCTTCACTTTGTAACAGTCCTTCTGCACAACAGTCTCTAACCTCTGCTCTCTGTAACAGAACTTCTGCAATCCAGCCTCCAACCTCTGCTCTGTGTAACAGGGCTTCTGCACCCCAGTCTCCAACCTCTTCTCTCTGCAACGATTCTTCTCCACCCCAGGCTCAAACATCTGCTCTCTGCAAAAGTCCTTTTTCACCCTAGTCTCCAAATTCTGCTCTCTGTAAGATCCATCTGAACCCCAGTCTCTACCCTCTGCTCTCTGTAACAGTCCTTCTGAACCTCAGTCTCCAACCTATTTTCTCTGCAACAGTCTTTCTGCTCCCCAGTCTCTGAGATCTTCTCTCTGTAACAGTCTTTCTGTACCGCAGTATCCAACCTCTGCTCTCTGTTTCGGATATTCTACACCCCTGTCTCAAAACTCTGCTTTCTGTATCAGCCTGTCTGAACCCCAGTCTCCAACCTCTGTTCTCTGTATCCATCCTTCTGCACCTCAGTCTCCAGCTTTTGCTCTCTGTAAGAGTTCTTCTGCATCCCAGTCTCCAACATCTGCTCCCGGTAACAGTCCTAAACCACAATCTCCAAACTCTGCTTTCTTTAAAGGTTCTTCTGCATGCCAATTTCTAAACTCAGCTTCCTGTAACAGTCCTTCTACACCCAAGTCTCCAAACTCTGCTCTCTGTAATAGTCCTTCTGCACCTCAGTTTGAAAAATCTGCTCCCTGCATGATCCTTCTGCACCCCAGTCTCCAACTTCTGCTTTCTGTAACAGTACACCTGCACGTAAGTCTCTAACCTCTGCTCTCTGTAAGATCCTTCAGCAACCAAGTCTCCAAACTCTGCTCTCTATAACAGTCCTTCTGCACCCCAGTCTCAAAACTCTCCTCTCTGTAACAAGCCTTCTGCACACCAGTCTCCAAACTCTGCTCTCTGCAATGATCCTTCTGCATCCCAATATCCACGCTCTGCACTCTGCAATGATCCTACTGCACCCCAGTCTCCAACCTCTGATCTCTGCAACAGTCCTTCTGCACCTTAGTCTCTAACATCTGCTCTCTGTAAGATCCTTCTGCACCCCTGTCTCCAAGCTCTGCTATTTGCAACGATCCTTCTGCACCCCAGTCTCCAACCTCTGTTCTATGTAACAGGACTTCTGCACCTCAGCCTCCAACCTCTGCTATCTGCAACAGTCCTTCTGCACTGCGTTCTCCAACCTCTATTCTCTGTAATGTTCTTTCTGCACCCCATACTAGAGTCTCTGCTTTCTGTATCAGTCCTTCTGCACCCCAGTCTCTAACTTCTGCTCTAAGCGTCCTTCTGCACTTCAGTCTCCAACCTCTGCTCTCTGCAACAGTCCTCCTGAACCCCAGTCTCCAAACTCTGCTCTCTGTAACAATCCTTCTGCACCTCAGTCTGTAAACTCTGTTCTCTGCAGTGGTCCTTCTGCACCTCAGTCCCCAACCTCTACTCTCTGTAACATTCCTTCTGCACTTCAGTCTAAAAAATATGCTCTCTGTGGGATCCTTCGCCAACTTAGTCTCCCAACTATGCTCTCTGTAACATTCCTTCTGCACACCAGTCTTCAATATCTTCTCACTGCAATGATCATTCTTAACCCTAGTCTCCAATATCTGCTCTCTGCAACAGTCCTTCTACACCCCAGTCTCCAACATCTGGTCTCTGCAGCAGTCCTTCTGCACCACAGTCTGAAAACTCTGCTGTCTGAAATAAACCTCCTGCACCCCAGTCTTCTACCTCTTCTGTCCGTTACAATCCTTCTGCACCTCATTCTACATCATCTGCTCTCTGTAAGATCCATCTGAACCCCAGTCTCCAACATCTGCTCTCTGTAACAGTCCTTCTGCACCTCAGTCTCCAACCTCTGGTCTCTACAACAGCCTTCTGCACCCCAGTCTGCAAACTCTGTTCTCTGCATCGATCTTTCTGGACCCCAGTCTCCAACGTCTGCTCTCTGCAACAGTCCTAATGCACCACAGTCTCCAACCTCTGCACTCTGTAAGATCTTTCTGCACTCAAGTTTCCAAACTCTGCTCTTTCTAACATTCCTTCTCCACTCTAATTGCCAAACTCTGCATTCTGCAATGGTCCTGCGGCCACCCAGTCTCCAAAATCTGTCCTCTACAACAGTCCTTCTGCTCCCCAGTCTACTATATATGCTCTCTGTAACAGTCCTTCTGTACCGCATTCACCAAACTCTTCTCTCTGTAACAATCCTTCTGTACCGCATTCAGTAAAATCTGCTCTCTGTAACGGTCCTTCTTCACCCCAATCTCCAACCTCTGCTTTCTGTATCAGTCCTTCTGAACCCCAGTCTCCAACCTCTGCTCTCTTTGTCTATCTTTCTTAACCTCAGTCTCTAACCAGTGCTTTCTGTAACAGTCCTTCTGCACCCAAGTCTCCCACCTCTGCTCTCTGTAACAGTCCTTCTATACCGTAGTCTTCAACCTCTGCTCTCTGTATCGGTCCTTCTGCACCCCAATTTCCAAACTCTGCTCCCTGTAACAGTCCTTTTGCACCTCAGTCTCCAAACTCTGCTCTCTGTAACAGTACTTCTGCACCTCAGTCTGAAACCTCGCCTCTCCAGTATCCTTCTGCACCCCACTCTCCAACCACTGCTCTCTGTAACAGTCCACCTGCGCCTTAGTCTCCAAACTCTGCTCTCTGTAAGATCCTTCAACAACCCAGTCTTCAAAATCTGCTCTCTGTACCAGTCCTTCTACACCCCAGTCTCCAACCTCTCCTTTTTGTAACAGGCCTTCTGCACGCCAGTCTCCAAATCTGCTCTCTTTATCAGGCATTCTGCATGCAAGTCTCCAACCTCTGCTCTCTGAAATGATCCTTCTGCACCCCAGTCTTTAACCTCTGCTCTCTGCCATGATCCTACTGCACCCCAGTCTCCAACCTCTGATCTCTACAACAGTCCTTCTGCACCTCAGTCTCAAATTCTGCCCTCTGTAAGATCCTTCTGCACCGCTGTCTTCAACCTGTTCTCTCTGAAACAGTCCTTCTGCACCCCAGTCTCCAACCTCTGCTTTCTTCATTGGTCCTTCTGCACCCTAGTCTTCAAACTCTGATCTCTACAATAGTTATTCTGCACCCCAGTATAAAACCTCTGCTCTCTGTAACAGTCCTTCTGTACCACAGTCTCCAAACTCTGTTCGCTGTAAGGGTTCTTCTGCACCACATTCTCCAACCTCTGCTTTCTGTATCAGTCCTTTTGCACCACATTCTCGAAACTCTGCTGTCTGTATGAGTCCTTCTGCACCTCAGTCTGCAACCTCTGCTCTCTGCAATACTCCATATGAACCCGAGTCTCTAATTTCTGCTCTCTGCAATATTACTTCTGCACCCCAGTCTCCAACATCTGCTGTCTGCAACAGTCCTTCTCCAACCCAGTCTTTAAACACTGCAATCTGCAACAGTCCTTCTGCACCCAAGTCTCCAACACCTGCTCCCTGCAACAGTCCTTCTTCACCCCATTCTCCAAACTCTGCTATCTGCAACAGTCCTTCTGCACCCCAGTCTCCAATCACTACTCTCTGTAACAATCCTTCTGCACCTGTGTCTCCACCTCTGCTCTCTGCAATGGTCCTTCTGCACCTAAGTCTCCAACCTCTATTCTCTGTAACAGTCCTTCTACACCTCAGTCTCCAACCTCTGCTCTCTGTAAGATCCTTCTTCAAAACAGTCTCCAAACTCTGCCCTCTGTAACAGTCGTTCTGCATTCCTTCACCAAACTCTGCTCTCTGTAACAAGCCTTCTGCACCGCAGTCTTTAACCTCTGTTCTCTGTAACAGTCCATCTGCACCGCAGTCTCAAACCTCTGCTCTCTATAAAGATCTTTCTGCACCCAAGTCTCCAACATCTGCTCTCTGTAAGATCCTTTTGCAACCCTGTCTCCAAACTCTGCTCTCTGTAACAGTCCTTCTGCACCCCTGTATCCAACCTCTGCTCTCTGTCACAGTCTTTCTAAACCCCAGTTTCCAACCTCTGCTCTCTTCAACTGTCCTTCGGCACCCCAGTATCCAAATTCTGTTCTGTGTAACAATCCTTCTGCACCTCAGTTCCCAAACACTGACCTCTGAAATGGTCCTGCTGTACCCCAGTCTATAGCCTCTGCTCTCTGCAACGATTCTTTTGCACCCCAGTCTCAAACCTCTGCTTTCTGCAAAAGTCCTTCTGCACCTCAGTCTCCAACATCTACTCTCTGCAACAGTCCTTCTGTACATCAGTCTGAAAACTCTACTCTCTGCAAGGATCCTTGTGCACCACAGTCTCTAAACTCTGCTTTCTGAAACAGTTATTCTTCAACTCAGTATCCAACCTCTGCTCTGTGTAACAGTCCTTCTGCACCCCAGTCTCCGAACTCTGCTCTGTGCAACAGTTTGTCTGCAACCTCTCCTCACTGTTACAATCTTTCTGCACCTCAGTCTCAAACATCTGCTCTCTGCAACGGTCCTTCTGCACCCCATTCACAAACCTCTGTTTTCTGCAAGAGTCTTTCAGGATGTCAGTCTCCAAACTCTGCTCCTTGCAAAAATCCTTCTGCACCCCAGTCTCCAAACATTGCTCTCGGTAACATTTCTTCTGCACATCAGTCTCCAACATCTGCTCTATGTAAGATCCTTCTGCCACCCAGTCTCCAAACTCTGCTCTCTGTAACAGTCCTTCTACTCCACGGTCTCCAACCTCTGCTCTGTGCAACAGTTACTCTGTACCCCACTCTCCAACCTCTGCTCTATGTAAGATCTTTCTGCACCCCAATCTCCAAACTCTGATCTCTGTAACAGTCCTTTTTCACCCCAGTGCCCAACCTCTGCTCCCTGCAACATTCCTTCTGCACACCAATCTCCAACTTCAGCTCTCTGCAACAGTTCTTCTGCACCCCAGTCTTTAACATCTACTCTCTGAATCAGTCCTTCTGCATCTCATTCTTCACCTCTGCACTCTGCAACATTCCTTCTGTACACTGGTCTCCAAACTCTTCTCTCTGTAACAGTCCTTCTGTACTTCAGTCTCCAACCTCTGCTCTCTGTAAGGTTCATTCAGGACCCAAGTCTACAACCTCTGCTTTCTGTATCAGTCCTTCTGCACCCCAGTCTCCAACCTCTGCTATTTGCAGCAATGGTCTGCACCTCAGTCTCCAAATTCTACTTCCTGCAAAAGTATTCGTGCACCCATATCTACAAAACCTGCTCCCTGCAACAGTCCTTCTTCACCCCAGTTTTCAAACTCTGCTATCTGTAACAGTCCTTCTACACTCCAGTCTTCAACCTCTGCTCTGTGTAAGAGTCCTCCTGCAACCCAGTTTCCAATCTCTGATCTCTGCAACGATCCTTCTGCATCCCAGTCTCCAACATCTGCTCTCTGCAACCGTCCTTCTGCACCCAAGTCTCCAACCTCTGCTTTCTGCAACGTTCCTTCTGCACACCAGTCTCCAACCTCTGCTCTCTGCAATAATCCTACTGCACCCCAGTCGCCAACCTCTGCTCTCTGTAACAATCTTTCTGCACCGCAGTCTCCAATCTCTGCTCTACATAATATTCTTCTGCAACCCAGTCTCCAAACTCTGCTCTCTGTAACAGGCCTTCTGTACCCAGTCTTCAACCTCTGCTTTCTGTAACAGCATTCTGCACCTCAGTCTCCAAACTCTGCTCTCTATGTAAGTCCTTCTGCACCCCAGTCTCCAAACTCTGCTCTCTTTAACAGTCTTTCTCTATCTCAGTCTCCTACGTCTACTCTCTGCAACAGTTCTTCTGCACACCAGTCTCCAACGTCTGCACTCTGAAACAGTGTTCTCCACTCCAGTCTCCAACCTCTGCTCTCTGTAACAGTCCGCCTGTATTGCAGTCTCCAAACTCTGCTGTCTGTAATGGTGCTTCTGCACCTCAGTCCCAACCTCTGCTTTCTGTATCAGTCCTTCTGCACCCCAGTCTCCAACCTCTGCTATTTGCAGCAGTCTTCTGCACCTCAGTCTCCAAATTCTACTCTCTGCAAAAGTCTTTCTGCACCCATGTCTCAAACACCTGCTCCCTGCAACAGTCCTTCTTCACCCCAGTTTCCAACCTCTGCTCTCTGCAACAGTCCTTCTGCACTCCAGTCTCCAAACTCTGTTCTCTGTAGCAGTCCTTCTGCACCTCAGTCTCCAAATTCTGCTCTCTACAGCAGTCCTTCTGCACCCAAGTCTTCAACCTCTGTTCTCTGCAACAGTCCTTCTACATCCCAGTCTTCAACCTCTGCTCTGTTTAACAGTCCTTCTGCACCCCAGTCTCCAAACTCTGCTCTCTGTAACAGTCCTTCTGCACCATATTCTCCAACTTCTGCTCTCTGTTACAGTCTTTGTATACCTCAGTCTCCAACCTCTGGTCTCATTAATGGTCTCTCTACACCCCAATTAACAACCTTTGCTATCTTTAACAGTCGTTCTGCACCTCAGTCACCAAACTCTGCTCTCTGTGACCGTCCTTCTGCACCTCAGTCTCATTCCTCTGCTCTCTGTAACAGTCCTTCTGCACCTCAGTCTGAAACCTCTACTCTCTGCACGATCCTTCTGCACCCAACCACTGCTCTCTGTAACAGTCGTCCTGCACCTCAGTTACCAAACTCTGCTCTCTGTAAAATCCTTCTACAACCCAGCCTAAAAACTCTGCTCTCTATAACAGTCCTTCTGCAAATCACCCTCAAAGTCTGCTCTCTATAACAGTTATTCTGTAACCCAGGCTCCAACCTCTGCTCTCATTAACGGTCCTTCTGCACCCCAGGCTCCCACCTCAGCTTTCTGTATCATAATTCTTCTCCCCAATCTCCAGCGTCTTCTCTGTGTAACAGTCCTTCTAATAGTCTCCTACGTCTACTCTCTGCAACAGTTTGTCTGCACTCGGAAACAGTGTTCTCCACTCCAGTCTCCAACCTCTGCTCTCTGTAACAGTCCGCCTGTATTGCAGTCTCCAAACTCTGCTGTCTGTAATGGTCCTTCTGCACCTCAGTCCCCAACCTCTGCTTTCTGTATCAGTCTTTATCTAAGTCTCCAAACGCTGCTCTCTGCAACAGTCTTTCTGCACCCCAGTCTCCAACCTCTGCTTTCTGGAACATTCCTTCTGCACCCCAGGCTTTAACCTGTTCTCTCTGTAACAGTTCTTCTGCACCCCAGTCTCCCACCTATGCTCTCTGTAACCATCTTTCTGCAGCCCAGTCTCCACTTCTGCTCTCTGCAATGATTCTTCTGCAACTTCGTCTCCAACTTCTGCTGTCTTCAACAATCCTTCTGCACCACACTCTTCAAACTCTGTTCTCTGTAACAGTTTTTCTGCACCTCAGTCTCTAACCTCTGCTCTCTGCAAACATCCTTCTGCACTCCAGTCTCCAACCTCTTCTCTCTGCAACGATCCTTTTGCAACCCAGTCTCCAACGTCTCCTCTCCTTAACACTACTTCTGCACCCCAATCTCAAACCTCTGTTCTCTGTAAGGTTCTTCTGCACCCCAGTTTCCAAACTCTGCTCTCTGTAACATTGCTTCTCCAATCCATTCTCCAACCTCTGCTTTCTTCAACGGTCCTGCTGCAACCCAGTCTCAAACCTCTGTTCTCTGAAACAGTCTTTCTGCTCCCCAAATTCCAATCTCTGCTCTCTGTAACAGTCCTTCTGTACTGCAGTCTCCAACTTCTGCATTCTGTAATGGTCCTTCTGCACTCTAGTCTCCAACCTCTGCTTTCTCTATCAGTCCTTCTGCACCACAGTCTCCAAACTCTGCTCTCTGTTACAGTCCTTCTGTACCTCAGTCTCCAAACTCTGCTTTCTGTAAGATCCTTCTGCAACCAAGTCTCCAAACTCTGCTCTCTGTAACAATCCTTCTGCACGCCAGTCTCCAACCTCTGCTCTCTTCAATGATCCTTCTTCACCCCAGTCTCCAACCTCTGCTCTCTGCAACAGTCATTCTGAACCCCAGTCTCCAACATCTGCTCTCTGCAACAGTCCTTCTGCACCTCAGTCTGAAAACTCTGCTCTCTGCTACGATCCTTGTGCACCCCAGTCTCCAAACTCTGCTTTCTGTAAAAGTCCTTCTGCACCTCAGTCTCCAACTTCTGCTCTCTGCAACAGTTCTTCTGCACCCCAGTCTTTAACATCTACTCTCTGAAACAGTCCTTCTATACCCCTGTCCAAATGCAGAAGAATGAGACCTGAACGATTGCTCACCCTACAAAAAATCAACTCAAAATTCATTAAAGACCCTGGCACTAGACCAGAAATTATGCTGTTTCTAGGAAAAAACAAAGTCAATACTCCAACCTACAGGCAGAGACAATGACTTTCTCAATAGGATGCCAACGCCCAGGAGATAACACCAAAAGCTAGCTAATAGGATGGCATCAAATTAAGTAGGTTCTGCACAGCAAAGGAGACAATTAGAATATGAAGAGAGAACCTATGGAAAGGGAGAAAATCTTTATGAGGTGCTCTTCTAAAAGAGGATAAATATTCAGAATATTAATAAAGAACTGAAAAAACTTAACATCAAACCCACAATTATTAAATAACCCAATTATCAAATAACCAAATTACCAAATGGGAAACTAAATGAACTAAACAGACACGTCTTAGAAGAAAATATGTGAGTGGCGAAAAAATATATGAAAATATTTGCACGTCAAGACTACCCTGAGATTTCATCTCACTTCAGTGACAAAGGCAACCATCAAGAATACAAACAGAATCGAGTGTGACAAGGAGAGAATTGGAGAGAAAAGAGCACTCTCACCCTGTTGGTGGGCATGTAAATCAGCACAACCCCCACAGAAATCGGGATGGAGGCTCCTATGGAGTAGCCATGGACCACCCTACGACCCAGCTCTACCTCTGCTTGGTATTTATCACAGCAGATCGAATTCATCATACTATAATGACACATACATGCCCATGAACCAGCCGAGGTGACATCAGTGCACGAATGGATAAAGAACATTTGGTATATGCACACTGAAATTTCATTCAGCCATAAAGAAGAAAGAAATTATGGCATGCTGGAAGATGGATAAATCTTCAGAAAATTAAGGGAAATAAGCAACTCAGAAAGTTAAGGGCCGTATGTTTTTCCTCTGTTTAAGCTAGAGGGGGAAAAGGAAGGAAAGTTGGGAAGGGAGTCTCATCATGAAAGTTGAAGAAAGATCAGTAGAGTCAAGGCACGAGGGGAAGAGGTGAGGAAAAGGGAAATATTGGAATGATATTGGCCAAAGTTCACGGTTATTTTGTTTGCATGTTCAAATATGTGTCAGCAAATTATGGACCACTACAATGCACCAATGAAGTGTGAAAAGAAAAGTTTCACATTACATGGGACAGGCACTATTCTAGAAGGGTGCTCATTTTTTCCCATCTATAAATACCACGATCATTTACCACTGTCAAAAATCTCTACAGATTCAAATGTTCTGATCACTGCTCCACCTCATGGCCTCTTCTACTTCAGGGTCCCCTTATTCTCACTGAAATCAGAAAGCCCGTTTCAACGATGCCATCTGTTAATGCCTTCCCAGGCTGCCAAGGACAGAGGCTGCAGGTTTCACAAGGATTTGGTGCTATCTTCCGAATTCATGTCCACGAGGCCTTGGTGAAGGCTGGTGCTCCAGTCCCTCCTCCAGATCCAGCTGTGAGGCCAGGGAAGGGGTCACATAACACGCCATCCCACACCTTACTTATTTCTGATCACCATCCTCTCCATTATTCCAGGATCATATTTGTCATTGAACTTAGCAAACACTGAGTCCAGATTTCAGTCCATCAACCAAAGAGAGTCTAATAGCCACTCCCCGTGGCTCAGGAAAATCTTTGGCCCTAACATTTCTGGTGATTACGTCCCTGTGACTGCATTCAAGATGATCCAGCAATATGTCCTGACTTTTTTGGTCTAGAAGACTCAAACAAATTCTCTTATATATTCTTAAGGTTCCTATTAACAAAATACAGTAAAATATTTACCTTTTATTTTGGTGTGACCCTTATACTCTCCAGGCTATATTTTATACTCTTACCTGAGGCATTCTAGGATCAGACCCCAATTAAGAGTCTGGTGACAATGTGGGATGATGGATGAGCATCTTAAAGACAATTGGGCTGGGGATGTGGCTCAAGCAGTGGTGTGCTTGCCTGGCACGTGTACGGCCCGGGTTCGATCCTCAGCACCACATACCAACAAAGTTGTTGTGTCCGCCGAAAACTAGAAAATGAATATTAAAAATTCTCTCTCTCTTTCTCTCTCTCTCTCTCTCTCTCTCTCTCTCTCTCTCTCTCTCTCTCTCTCTCTCCCCCCTCCTCTTCTCTCCTCTCCTCTCTCACTTTCTCTTAAAAAAAAAAGACAACTGCCCAGGTAGAGTCAGTATAGGGTCTTCAATTTAGAGAAAGCTAATCTCTTTAGGGGGAGGAGGAGCTGCTTCTGACAGCAAAGAGGGTTAATGGAGATTTCAGGGTTCAAAGCTCTGAGATTTGTCTAATTCCACTGGAATTTTGCCATTCTAATTAACAGGGTCTCAATCATTCCCCCATTAATGTCCTAACTGACATAAGAGAGACCTGGAGAAATTGTGGATTTATAAGTTTCTTTGTACTTTTTCAATTTGGAGAATTGGATGTTTTATTCTGATATAAACCTTTATCAGTTTCCAGAGAGAAAATATTTCTGATGATCTGAACCTGACGTGAAGGAGGAATATAATGCTGAAACCTATCATTTTCTTTCTGTAAGTCTCCCACTCCAGTCAGTAACAGCAGTCTGTAGTCAGGTTGTAATGTTCATTCCCACCCTGAAGGTCGATGGTGTTATTCCAAAGCTCAGTTTTCCATAGACATTGGATTTCAGGCCACGATAACTTAAAGTCTCTGTTGGGTCATTGCACACTAGGAATTATCAGGTCTCCTTTCCCATGGGCTGTGACATCATTAACATATTCAATTCCCTCAGGTCAGACATCCAACCTACCTCCTCAGATCTGTTATCTAGAACCATCTCTGATGTAAACCACTATTGTGGTCAGTGCCACCATGGTCAGGTAGAGATGAAG
The DNA here is from genome assembly GCF_052094955.1 of Ictidomys tridecemlineatus. Lineage (NCBI taxonomy): Eukaryota > Metazoa > Chordata > Mammalia > Rodentia > Sciuridae > Ictidomys > Ictidomys tridecemlineatus. The sequence goes on from NW_027521223.1 coordinate 41,248, forward strand.
AACGACTCTTGATGTCTTAGGGTAGAGGAAGTTGACACAGAAAAAAGTTATAAAGTGGTTGGGAGATCTGGAAGAAAAAAGAAAAACAGGGCAGGTGACACCACCCCATATATGGAAACCATAACTTCCCTGGAAAGAGACGCTCATTCCATGCTACTGTGACCCACATTCAGGAACAGCTGTCTAGGAGCCTGCACACACAGCTCCTGGCACCAAGGAGATTAGTTCCTGCCTCTACAGGGCTGGTTTTCTGCTGCTGCTATGGGATCCAAAAGAACCCGCTTTCTTCTTTCCTTTCTTCCTCTCTGCCTAGTGTTTGGCTGATCTTGACAGAACCTCCTTAAATGGAGGCCTGCAGGCAGGGGAGTGTGGGAAACGAGGTTCTTGTACTTTCTGTCCCTCTGGTGTGGGGAGAACACAGAAGGACAGAGATGGTGCTGAACACCAACACAAGGTGTTTGACAAACTTGAACCTGAAAGTGGGAAAAGTGTGTTTGTGAAAAGAGAGCAGAGAAAGGAGTATCAGAGATTTTAAAAGCGGGAGCTGGAGTTGAAGCTCCAGATACAGACTCTCTAACCAGGTGCCTACAAGTCCCTGGGAGGCATCTTTTTTCAGATGACTGTATACTCCAGTTTGAAGATTGGTCTAGACTTTGATCATGCAAAGGGGTGCTCACCCTCCAGCCAGCTTCCTCTGGGCACTCTGGACCTCGTTGCTTCTCAGGCTGTGAATGGCGGGGCTAAACAGGAGGCTCACCACATAGAAGAGCACAGAGACCAGGGTATCCATGTCCAGCCTTTTCTGAGCTCGTCATAGTGGAAGTTGGCTGTTTCATAGAAGACCACCACGACAGTGAGGGGAGACACACAGGTGGAGAAGGCCTTCCTCCTGCCCTAAGCAGAGGGAATCCCCAGGATGGCCGCCATGATGAGTGCGTAGGAGCCTGCAGTAAAGAGGCAGGTGCTCAGGCCCATGGTGGCACTGACCACGTGAAGCACAGACTCGTTGAGAGAGGTTTCTGAGCAGGAGAGCTTCAGGAGCAATGGGGTGTCACAGAGAAAGTGGCTGAACTGGTGGGGCCCACACAGAGTGAGTGTGATTGCCAGCACCATGTGTGTGACCAAATTCAGCAGCCCACACAGCCAGGACCCAGTCACCAGGCCAACACAGACCTTTACACTTATGATGACTGGGTACTGAGGAAGATGGAAGGTGGCCACACAGCAGTCATACTTGCCATGGAGCCAGTAAGACGCCTTCTGTGCCAGCACTTGTCACCAAGAAGAAGATCTGGGAAACACAGCCCTCATAAGAAATGGCCTTCTTCTCCCAGAAGAAGTTCACCAGCAGTACTGGGAGGGTGGTGGATGTGTAGCAGACATCCAAGAAGCTCAAATTGCTGAGGAAAAAGTACATTGGTGTGTGGAGAGCAGGACTGACCCTGGTGGCCCCTATTATAAGCATGTTCCCCAGGAGAGTGGTCAGTAAATGACCAGAAAGAGCAGAAAGAACCAGCCCTGTAGGTTGGAGTTGTTGGAAAATCCCAAGAAGATGAATTCAGTGACAAATGATTGATTGCTCATTTCCAATGGTATCATAGCTAAAAAACAGAGAAAAAGAGACCATGATGAGAATGGACTGAGAGAACCTCAAACAGGCTTGTTAATCTGCAGCAACATGGCAAATAATATTGTATACAGAGATGCCTGGACTCTGGAAAGAGACGTATAGGAGTGACTTTAGAGAGAGCATAACTTCTCACAGACTTTTTCATAGGTACTCTTGTGTAAGAATAAATGGAGACTTGGTCAAAATGCACAACCAGCTATCAACCCCTGTGTCTCATTGAATCTGCAGTCTCGCCCTTCTAACACTGTGCTTCACTGTGATGAATTCTTTTTTGTATGTCTGTTATTTCAAGTAATAAGTTTTCATTGTGGAAAAATGAAGAAAATGCAGAAAGTTATTCAGAAGAATAGAACAGGTCAAAAAATCAAAGCTCTCTTTTTATTCATCCCATTCTACCTCTATCTATCTTTAAAATATCCAAAGCAAAATTTCCCAATATTGTTGTACACTATTTAGTTGTTTGCCTTGTAATCTTAATTGTCTAAAATGAAATTAAGTAAATATCTCCCTTTTTATTGAACATAGATACCTTCCATTTCATTTACTATCATAAATATTGGAATAGAAGCTTTCATACATATGTATCTGTGATCATCTCTCATTATTTCTTAAAAGTAAAATTATAAGTCACCTGCTTTTAAATACATTGATCTATTTTTTTCAGTAGAAACTTTTATTTTTTTAAGTTTTATAAGATACAAGAAATTTTGACAAATGATATATACTAAGGTATTTTTCTTCTTTTGTATTATAAGATTTACCTCACCAAACATTGAATTTCCTGAAAAAAAAATGATTGATACAATTACTGATTTTCTATCATGTTACCCATGCTAATCCGTGATCCATTGTTTTGAACTAAAATTTCTGTTTCTTTTTTAATCTTAAATGAAAAATATTATAGTAAAACAGTAGGCTGTTTGTCTAGATAGATGTGGATTGAAATCCATCTGTTGTTTACTAGATGTTGTTTGTAAAAAATCAGCTCATCTCTATTCCTCAGTTTGTTCATTGCTTAGGATATTAATGATTTCTATTTCACAATTGCTGAAAAAAGTTTTGAGATAATATAAGCTATGTGTCTGGCACATTACATTTACTCAATGCCTTTTATCGAGTTAGAAAATGTCTATCCATTTTTTACTAGTAGTTTTTTTTGTGTGTGTATGTGTGATGGATTTTGAATTCAGAGCCTTATGCATACTAAGCATGCGCTCTACCACTGGACTTTGCCCCTAGTTTTATTTAGTTATAGTTTTTATCATAAATAGATATTGAATTTTCTTATTTTCTCTGCATCTATTGAAATGATATATATTTATTCTTATTTAGTCTGTTACTATGGAAATTGGGTTGATTGAATTTTTGAATATTGAACCAGCCTTGCATTCTGGGATTGATCTCAATTGACTGTAATGTTATCCTTATTCTATATGGCTGAGTTCAGTTTGTTAATATTGTTCCCTGCTTGCTTTTGTGTATTCTATTTTCGCTGCTCTCCAGAGATAATCTATTTCTTGAAGAATTCTCAGCTGTATTCTAATGTTATTTTCAGGCAATGCATGTTAGTGGACTAGTGGGAAACAGAGAAGGGATTTCTGATGTTTCCACGAAGCCCTGCCTTAGGTACTGTAAACTCAGTCACAGAAATATGGCCTTCACAGTGACCCACTTTCTAGCAATATGGCTGAGCCTAGTTCTTATTCCTCCCGACGTTAGACATTTTGGTCTGTTCCTTTCCATAGCTGCAAAGGTTTCCCGTTGAGTGTCCTAATGTAACAGTTTCTGTTACTATTGCCTCTGAAGATTACAGCTTTTGTAATATAAAAATAATTAGGAAATGGGTCTGGGAGGAGTTTTGGCTGCTGTTGCTGTTCTTTGTCCCTCCACCTATCCAAGAAATGATACCGTTAAAGACACTTTCTCATAATACTTCTCTATCTTCCTTGGAGCATTTGGTGGAATCCATGGAGAAAACGAAAAAAAAATACAAACATCTTATGTCTATAGCCCTCTGGGTCTTTATGGTCTTAAACCAGTCTATACTTAGTCTTTAGCAATCCATTAACTATTTTTTATTTGAGTTTTTTTTATAAATAAACTCCTATGTATCTAGTGGGTTCTCCCATAGTTAAAAAAAATGCCTGGATTATTTTGGTTGCTTTTCTCTCCCCAGACTTCGGTTAGTTGTTTGCCTTATAATCTTCATTTCTAATAAAGTCAAGGAAAGTCATTAATTTGCATTTTTTCTGCTCTTTTTGGTTATTATAATGATGAAAACAACATGCTTTCTAGCTATTTCGATAGATACTCAAGGTGAAATTTGAAGTCTATACACTTACTTTTCAAAAATATTTATTAATTTCTAATTTAGTTAAATATGTAGTTATTCTATTCAAAACAATCCCATTCCTAGCATATTTCCAAGGAAATTAATGCACAGTACACAAAAATTCTTGTGTAAAAATTCATAATAACTCAAACAAATATTACGCCTTCAGCAGAAGGACAGAAGACAAATCACGGTTTATCATGCAGTGGAATAATTAAGTTACTTTAGAAACACAAATACTGAAACATTAATAACATTGACAAATCTAAAAAAAAATTTTCTGGGTAAAAGAAGCCAGATACAAAATATATACTGTATGTTTCCTTTAAATAAACTTCAAAAATTAGCAAAACAGCTATAATGGTCAAGTAATAATGGTGGTCTTTTTTTTTTTTGGAGCTCAGGGGTGGTATCAGTTGAAGCATGAAGGAATTTTCTAAAGTGATAGAAATGTTTTGTATCATGATTTTTGGTAGTTAATATATATGTAAAATATTATAAACCTGTACACTTTAGATCTGTGCATTCTTTGAGTACAAATTATAGTTCAATTTTTAAAAATAGCCTTATTTTAAAAATAAGTAATTAATGGGGAAGAGTGGTACCTGCCTGTAATCCCAAGTACTTGGGAGACTAAGGCAGGAGGATCATAAATTTTAAACTCTGCAAGGCCCCCCGCCCCAAATAATTGAAAGGGCTGGGGATATAGCTTCATGGTAGAGTGCCACTGGGTTCAATCCCCAGTACTGCAGTAAGTAAGTAAGTAAGTAAGTAAGTAAATTGATAAATAGAAGTCAAAGCATTTTTTCAAGATGATTTTTAACTCACGATTGGTTGGAACAACATCTAAATATTTTTATAGGTCTCTAAGATGTTAAGTATTTTCTCCCATTTTTTGCATTTCTCTACTTCTTTTTTACCACAGTGATAGTCCAGGATATATCACATTTTACAAGTGACATCAGTTGTTTCCTGATCAAAATCTGTTTGAAGCAGTAAATGTGATTGGTAGTTGCATTCGGTCTGTATCACAGATACAAAGCCTTGCTCACCATGATGGATGGGCGTGTGCATGTGTGTGTGTGTGTGTGTGTGTGTGTGTGTGTGTGTGTGTGTTATTGGTTGTAAGATTGTTCTTGACTGAGAACACTGTCTTATAGTTAGTGGGATGGTAAGTTGGCATCTCAGGCAACATTGATGGCAGAAATCTCAAAGAATATAGCAGGAATCTGCCATCTAAGGCTCAGCAAGCTCAGAACACTTGGTTATCCTAATTGCTATAAATGGAAAGACCCTCACTATTGAGCTTCTCTGAGAGCTGCATGACACTTGGGCGGGAGGAGGCAGCCTATTTCCATGGAGACGTACCCTGTTTCTATGGAGACTCCAGCTAGGTTTCAAGGGGCTGGTGGGATCCTACCAGTGGATGCTGCCAAGCCCTGGGTCATTCTGTGGAGCCTGCTACTTCAGGGGAGGTGGCAGGGTATCAGCCTATGGGGCCGGAATTAGGTTCTGTGAAGCTGTATCAGGCCTGAACTCTAAGCAAGGTACTTGGCAATAGAAACCTTGGAAAACGTCCCACCCCCACCATGCCATGGTCCACCAGAGAGCCCAGGTGTGTCTCAGGAAGCCAGGCTTGGGTATGAGCATGGACATCAATGATTGCAGAGTATCAACAATATGGGGCCATAAATCTCTTTCAGGTGAGTGCAGACTGAAAACAGGAACATCTGGAGGAAAATAGACTGGGTTTTAGAAAATCATCAGATCCCTAGGTCTAGAACACGCAGATAGACCCACTCATGTAATTGTGCATGTGAGTCCAAGGAGCAGGGGTCGATAACTTTGAAACCTGTTTCCCCAGGTTTTAGACACACCTGTTTAGTTCAAAAGAGTGATCTGAGTGCTAAAACAAGATCAAAATGAAGTGGTCTGTATCTGAAGACCTGCTGTGTTGAAGGTGGGAGAAAATCTCTGAAGCCCTCATGGAGAAGGATATGGAGAACTTTAAAGTCCTAGTTGAAGAGGACAGGTAAAGACAACAAATCAGTTTGGGCAGGCTGGCTAGCTGGTGGGACCACTCAGGAAAACAGGAATATGTGAGGAATAGCAGATGTAAAGGAGGCTTTGGTGGATTTGATATGAGTAATATTGAATGTAATTATCTTTGGGATAATCACGTGGAAATGCCCTACACAGACAGCCTAGAACTGCAGGTGTGGATTTGGGAGTCATTGTCTTGAAGGCAACTGTTACAGCAAAGGGTGAATATGAAATCCCCCAGGAGAATAGAGAAAGTAGAGAAGGAAATAGAGAAAGTAGGGATTCTTGTGATACTTAGTGTTCAAGAAAATTGTAGTAAAAGTTTATCCAGAAATGACTAAAAACACCACACTATCTAGTTCAGTTGTAGGTATCGCTTTCTCTAAATAATTTCCCTAAACAAGAGGTTACCTTATTAGCATTGATTTAAAATAAATCAACTTTGAAATGGAGCTGGAAACTACATGTACTTGACATATTTTACGTTCTCTGTTTTCTCTATCAACTACCTGGATGAACTTCAAGTCATTTAGAAATCAGTGACATGGACTTTCTTTCAACTCCCCGTATCAAAAAAATCAATATGAGAATCTCTTTTATAGGTAGATATCTAGATGTTTTCAGAAAAAGAAATAAAATTCCACATAGAAGGCAGTTCCAGCAGATTTTACTATTGGAAATTGGTACATAGTCTGTGGATGTGTAAAAGGGAAAAATAAACGTAAATGTTCAGGGATTTAAAAATGCAATCTGTGAAGTTGTGTATACTGCTATTGTAAAGGTCTTAAATATATAGGTCAGTTCAGGAGAGACAATCTCATGAGGCATTAAAAAAATCTCCCATTGTATGTTTATATAATTTTATCTACATATAAGTTTTTCCTTGGTTTTACTGGCTAATTTCTTGTAGGTCACGGGTGTGGGGTATGGTGAAAGATGATACCCAAACAATTTTCCTTATCCTCTATGCTCTTTATTTTGTAGGGCATTAGATTGTATGTAGTTTAAAAGTGGCATGTTTTCTGTAAAAATTAGATTGAATTTCGGATAATCCATTCTATCAAAACTCAGTGAATTTCTTTGAAAAGATAACTTTTACATACCTGAATCCAATCAGGATTTTTCAAATTGAGTAACGAATAGAGACACACATTAGATAAAAATACCTAATACTTATTAAATGCCTATAACTCTTATATGCATTAACTTATTTGGTTTACACAACAACCTATAAGATAACCAATTATCTCAATTTTACAGAAAAAAGAATTGAAATTAATGCACAATATATTAATGTAAGTAGGGAAACATCAATGAATCCCTTTAATTTGCATAATGTTCATTAATTTGTACATTTAATAGGTATTAACAATTTTGATTTAAGAAACAAAAAAGAAATTGACTCAGAAATTTTATCATGTAATAACTATTATTTGTAGTGATACTTTGTTACCTGATGATAATACCATATATTATTAAACTGTCTTATTATCTTCAATGCCCAGACATTCTTTTCTTTGGTTCTAATAATTCATTGCAAATGATTAAAAGGCCAACACAGCTTTCATTAAAATTCCAAATCTCAGGGCCTTAAGAAGCTTAAAGTATTTAAATTTCAATAGAGAGTCGTTGCCTCAGTTAAGCACAACTAATTTTAAAATCTAAATATAAACAAAATACAATAAATAAGTCTAGAGTCTTAAAAGAAGAACTTTTTTTTTTTTTGCTTTGGCAATAAATGAAATGTTTTGCTGACAAACCTTAGGGATTCATTTCCTCAAACGACAAAAAAAAAATTGGCATGACCAAAACTAGGAAGAATGGTGTGATCATGAAAACAATTATGCACATCAGGCAAACAATGATTCCTATTTGATCTCAATAGCACAAGCAATGATTAAAGTTTTTAAATCCAATTTTCATGTTGCCCAGTAAATTGCTTAAAACACACACACACACACACACACACACACACACACACACACACACACACACAGTACAAGGTCAATTTATTCAGAAAAATATCTGAATGATTTCAGGTGCTTGTGGCAATGTGAATTTATTACTTTGAAACCTATGAGCTATCTGGCCTGGCCCAGAGTTGCCCTCATATCCTTCCATGTGATGTGGGTGCTTGGAGCCGAGGGAAAGATCAGAGGTCATTGTGCAGAACAGTTGGCCTCAGTCAGTGAGTTCCAAGTGTTCCCAGTGATGCTGGTCCAAGGACACACTTTGGGGGAGGCTGGGATCTTTCACCTAACATGCAGGGATGCCCTTACCCCTAACTGGTAGGTTTAAAATCTTAACAAATTCACCAGGAAAAAGCCTCCCTCCTGTCTTGGAGATTCAGCACTCAATTTAGCATTTAACATCTCTTTCAGTTCTGTTTTTTGGGGGCCGGGGTGTAGAAAGGCAGTTACCGAAGATTGAACTCAGGGGCTTGACCACTGAGCCACATCCCAAGCCCTATTTTATATTTTATTTAGAGACAGGGTCTCACTGAGTTTCTTTTTGCCTTGTTTTTGCTGAGGCTGTCTTTGAACTCACTATCCTCTTGCCTCAGCCTCCTGAGCTGCTGGGTTACAGGCGTGCACCACTGTGCCAGCTCTTTCAGTTCTTTTTATTTCATCTGTGCTTCTTCTAGCATAAAAGAGAAAGGGAAGACGAATTAATACCTCTTACGATATGTCAGAGCCTTCTAGTTATAAAATTCTTCAAAATAAAAAATTCTCTTTTCCATTTAGGATTTTAAAATTTCTTTTCTTGGTAGTGGTTAGTTTGAATTCAAACAAATTTTGTTCCTATACAGGGTATAATTTAGTCCTAAGCCAGATCTACTAAGAAACCCAAAGAGGATAAGATCTGATCCCTGTCCTGCTGCCCCTCTCCCCTGATTCTGGCAATGGCAAGGCCCTACTGAGGTGAATGGCGCAAGGCGTCCATCCTCTGGAGGAGTGCAGTATGTTTCTGGGAATGGGCTGATTTGTTTTTGTATTCCTTTAATAAGTATAGTTTTGATTTCTCATATGACCATTAAGTATAAAGGAAAAATCATGACTTTCCCAATTAATGCAACTACTTCTAAAACATAGATCTGTTTGCTCTAAATGCAATGATTCAGCTGTGGAGTGTAAATTGTTAATGTCTAAAGAAAAACTCCCTGTATTCCTGTCAAGGAAGTTTTTGAGAAATTAAATTAAAATCTAGAGAAGGAAAATTAATATTAAAAAGTTAGATTAGTGCTTAGTACTAGGCAACTTGTTCTTGTTCCTGTGCACAATGATTTGTGCTCTTAGTTTGTTTGATTAAAAGTAATAACAAATCAACTACTTGCCGTAACCACGGCAGGGGTTCCAGTCAGTAAGTCAAGAAAGAATAGTCAAGGTATAGGCCAATAGTTTGGGAAATTTGTAACTATTATTAAAAGTTAACTAAGGAGAAACAGCTCAAAGCAAAACTCGAACTTAAAGTACAAATGCTTGCTTATGCATAAGCCAAGATACATTCTTCAATTCTAATTGTAGCTACGTAATATTTGTTTTGTTTGAATAATGATTCCTTTTTGTAACCACAAAGTACTGTGAGCCTGCCAAAATAAAAAGTATTTATGATCAACTTCACAAGTAAAGATTGGGATCAACACCTTCACTTTGGTGTCTGTGTTGTTTCTCCACCCCCTCTTTCGCCGTCTCCTCACCATCCATTTGTCTCCTGAGACCCCCTGTTGGAGCTGGTCTCCCACACTGTCCTTCAACCAACTTACAATCTAATGGGAAGATGAACTCCATATGTGCAGGAAACTTGGTAACAATTCTATGTAATCTACAAATTATCATTATTTTCCCTTAGTGTTTGCTTGGGCAGCTCTGGGAATAGAGCACTTAATACTTGTCAAAGCCCCTCATTCCATCTTGAATATGCGCTCCTCCAGGTCCTAGTTGGGCCTCTCAATTGTGTTCTAAACACTAGGGCAACACCTTGTATAAATGTGCACTCAGTAAAGGTTTGAAGAATGAAGGTCTGTCAAGTATATCCATGGAGCAGAGTTTTTAAAAGATTCTTTAAAGACGGTACTGTGTGGGACCTAAAGGATCTAACAGAGACTTGACAGAGGCGAGAGGACATTTCTGTTCAGTGGTTCTGGTGCAGATATGTTGCTGAGAAAAATAAAGCCTCTGTGGGCATAAGTGAGGCAGCATAGCCCAGCGGCTTCTGAGGAACTCAGTGTCTCCTGTCTCCTAAATATATCCCTTATGGAGACCATTGGCTTAGTTCCCACAGAACAAGTAGCTCTGCATCTTTCTTTCCCAATAAGTCATCTCAAAGTCAGGGGACCGAGAATGAAGTCACTTGTGAGTGACCCCAAAATATAATATTTCTAAAGGAGGGGTGTTGTGTATGAAGTAGATTACTCACAAGCTTCAGGGATTTATTAAAGTTAATAAATTGCTTGCAACTCCCCTCTCCAAGCATCCATGTGTTGTAAGATAAAGATGAAAACCCCTAGTTAGTGAATGAATACGTTTCTAAACATAACTTCTTCTACAATAATGATTTTTATTTAAACAGATATTTTGGCAGGTCTATTGTTATGCTATATTGTATCATAATGGGAATGTGTCCCTATACTTTCTCCCTAAAAATTATTCCTTTCTTTCCTGCTCATCAAAAGCAGAGGATTAACACTTAGCATTATCTATTGTTTACCATAAGTAATTTTCCACACACATCATCTCACTTAAGGAATTTAGGCATCCCAGGGTTTCTGGTTATGTTTTGGGTTTTCTTCCAGTACTGGAGGCATCATGCTAAATCCCTCAGGTTTTGTGATAACCTCTGAAGTTATTTCTACTCTGGAAATACAAGTAGTATTGTGGAAACTTAGACACACATAGAAAAGGTGCTATGATAGGTCATTACATAAATGCCATCAAAATGGTAATGAAAATATGTACAATATTCTGTAATATGTTTTTAAGGTGTAGGTATATCCTGATTCTGGGATAGTGTTTTTGAATTGTGATGGTAAATAAACTACTTACCAGCAAGTCTCAGAGAGAGGCGTAGATTTCTGGTTTTGGTGTGGCCCTTACTGCTCTCCATACTAGCACCTGGGCTGCAAAGAAAGCTCTTGGTAAAATTGGCTGTTGGTCTCCATTCACCACAAAACGGACCTGTTATTCTGAAAGTTGCCTGTCGCATATGAGTGGCCTCATGAAGGAGTCAAAATCCTCTGATCTCTCACAATTCATTTTCCTGTGATGGACATTTATTGAGGTCTGGGGCCGACCTGTTGGGAATATGCATGGAGCCTTTCCTCTGCAGCTGCTCTTGGACTTTTCAGTGTGCAAACACAACTCAAGGGCAATGGCTTTAGTTCAACTGCAACAATGGAGAGCAGTTAATTCGCTGTTGGATTCATTATTGTCTTGGCAATCACCTGTTCCAGGCATGCAGCGAGAAGATCAGCGTCCTCTCTCTTCTGGGATGTGGGTGAGCGAAGTTCAGAGTGAGATTTCTGCTAAGAAGTTGTTGGTTGATGAAACCTCAAGACTGCCTTTCCTTCCCGCTAGGGAGAGAAGGGGTCAAGGTGGGTGTACACTTATTGGGATGGATTTCGAACGGCATATGAAGTTTTTCCTTCATGTTACATACTTTGCCAGATGGACAGATATTAGAAGCCACAATATTAAAAGCATCCCCACTATCTTCAGCTGATCTACTCCTGCTAAGGGCTGATCCCTTACCAAACCCTTTATGACTTCGTGCCCCTTAATTTTATGATCCTGCTTATGCTCATGACCTGGTAAAGAAATTTTTTGCTATGGAGTTTAAAAGTAGTAGAAAAAAAAGAGTCATCAAACAGCTCTTTCGGGCACAGATGGAGGAAAGACAACAAGCTTGAAAGTCTTGTAGTATTTTACTGCACAAAAATAAAAATAAAAGTATTAGATAAAGAGGTAAGTCTCTAAAACTTAAAATTTCCCATAATACAATGGGGTTTTCCTCATGCTTAGGAGAGACACATTAACAGTACTCCTAAAAGATCTTAGAATGATTAGCCATCAGGGAAAGGCAAAGCTAAAGCACATTTGATGAAGCACTTCACACATTCCAGGGTAGTCACAATAAAAGGAATGATAATGATGTGTTGTTAAGGGAGTGAGGAAATCAGAAGCTTTATTCACCACTCTTAATAATAAGGTAAGCTGGTTCCACTGGTCTGAAAATGATCTGGAACATCTTCAGAAAGTTAAATATGGAGTTAACGATCCACCTCTTCCACTCCTACTTACAAACTCAAGATCAATAAAAAAGTTGTCCACCAATGATTTGTACATGAATGTTCATATAATGTTCATATTATATATTATGTTCATATTATATATATACGAATCTTATGCATATTAGTCAAAAAGTGAATATGACCAGGCAGGTCTGTAATCTAGCTACTCAAGAAGCTGAGGCAGGAGAATCAAAAATTAAGGGACAACCTGGGCAAATTTGCAAGACCCTGTCTCAAAACAAAATTTTTAAAAGTGTTGGGCTTTGGCTTACTGGTAGAACATTGTTTAGTGTGCAGGAGGCTCCGGGTTCAATCTGCAGTACGACACCCACACAAACACAAAGTAAAAATTACTATCCAGTGGAAAATGAACAAAGAAATGTGGCATTTTCATAAGATGGAAATCAGTCACAATAAGGAGGAATAAATTAAAATACTAATACAAGCTACAATATAACTGAAAATTGCAAACATCCTATGGGAAAAGAGTCAGATCCAAAAGCGGTATATGGTATTACTGCATTAAAAATATCCACAGAAACTCGAGTGTATACATGGGTTTTTCCACATGTGAAGAAGAAACACAGAAATGGTGTTTATTTAAAACTTAGAATCAAGATTCATTAGGAAAATGCAAGTAAAAGTCATATTGCACATAGCACTTCACATTCACTAGTTTTGGCTAGAGCTGCAATATTGGAGGAAAGGAGATTGACTGCTTTGGGTATAGGCTTTTTTTTGGAGAGAAAAGTTAAAAAAAATATTCGGAAATACCTGTGGATTAGAGAACCCAGGTGAGGTCACAATGTGTCACATACTTAGCACAGTGTGCTTCCCCAGGTTGGAGGGGCACCACAGTGGTCATGAGACACTGGGTATGGAGAGAGTGCTCTTGTAATTGCTGCTGAAGAGTACACATATTTCTACAACTAAGACATTTTTTAGAATGAAACCATCATCTATTTCTAATCTCACTATACAATCTGTCTCCCAGCCAGCTTCCTCAGGGCACTCTGGACCTCGTTGCTTATCAGGCTGTTAATGATGGGCTTCAACCTGGGGGTCACCACACAGAAGAGCACAGAGACCAGGGTGTCTGTGTCCAGGCTTCTCTGGGCCTGTCATAGTGGAAGTTGGCTGTTCCATAGAAGACCACCACGACACTGAGGGGGGACACACAGGTGGAGAAGTCCTTCCTCCTGTCCTGGGCAGAGGGAATCCCCAGGATGGCTGCCATGATGAGTGCGTAGGAGACTGCAGTGAAGAGGCAGGGGCTTAGGCCCATGGTGGAACTGACAACGTGGAGCGCAGACTCGTTGACAGAGGTATCTGAGCAGGAGAGCTTCAGGAGCAATGGGGTGTCACAGAGAAAGTGGCTGATCTGGTGGGGCCCACACAGAGTGAGTGTGATGGCCAGCACCGTGTGTGTGACCAAATTAACCAGCCCACACAGAAAGGACCCAGTCACCAGGCCAACAAACACCTTCACACTCATGATGACTGGGTACTGAGGAGGACGGCAGGTGGCCACACAGCAGTCATACTGGCCACACAGCCAGTAAGACGCCTTCTGTGCCAGCACTTGTCACCAAAAAGAAGATCTGGGAAAGGCAGCCCTCATAAGAAATGGACTTCTTCTCCCAGAAGAAGTTTACCAGCAGTACTGGGAGGGTGGTGGATGTGTAGCAGACGTCCAAGAAGCTCAAATTGCTGAGTAAAAAGTACATTGGACTGTGGAGAGCAGGACTGACCCTGGTGGAGACTATTATGAGCATGTTCCCCAGGAGAGTGGTCAGGTAAATGACCAGAAAGAGCAGGAAGAACCAGCCCTGTAGGTTGAAGTGGTTGGAAAATCCCAAGAAGATGAATTCAGTGACAAATGATTGATTGCTCATTTCCAATTTTGTCATAGCTACAAAACAGAGAAAAAGAGACCAGGATGAGAATGGACTGAGAGCACCCCAAACAGGCTTGTTAATCTGCAGCAACATGGCAAATAATATCGAATGAAAAGCAGCCTGGAGACTGATAACCTGTGGGACTGGTCTCAGGAAATCAGACCCATGGAGCAAAATAGAGGAAAGAAGTTGATGAAGTGGGGTTGGACTGGCTATCTTAAATATACAGGGAAGATCAGTGGAGTAGAAGGAGAATGAGAGGGTGGAGAGGTTTGGGAAGGGAGGAAATGTGAGAGGTCTTTATGCAGATCATGTTATGTGCACATGGAAGTCTACCACAGGGGACTGCACCTGTATGTATATGTAGAAAGCACCAGTCAGAAATTAACAGATAAATGACCCAAAGAAAGATCAGTAGAGAAAGGAGAATGGGGGCGGGAAAAGGAGGGAGATGGGGGGTGGAGACTGAATGGAGTAAACCAGATTCCATGCACGTAGGATCTTTTCCATATCAACCCAACTTCTATGTATAACTATTATGCTCTAATAAAAAATTTAAGAAGATGACATGATCCTATCAGCAAAGAGTGAGATTTGAATTCTTCTTGACCTATTTGTATACCTTTAATTTCTTACTTTTGTCCAATAGCTCTGACAATTTTAAGGATGAAGTTGAATAGAAGTGGTGAAAGAGGGGGCACCCTGTCTTCTTCCAGTTTTTAGAGTGAATGCTTTCAACCTTTCTCCACTTAGAATGATTCTGCCTTGGGTTTAGCATAGATAGCTTTTACAATGCTTTTACAAAGTTCCTTCTGTCCCTAGTGTTTCTACTGTTTTGACAGGTAGGGGTGCTATATTTTGTTAAATGCTTTTTCTGCACCTCTTTAGATGATCAATAAACTTACATCTCTCTTAAATAAACTTAATATCTCCCCTTTGGCTAAACATTCAGATCATCTCCAGTCCTATAAATATTTTAATGAACATTTTCCTACATAAACATATGTGACCATTTCGAAATAGCAGTTTTTCACTTCTTTTTGGAAGCTAAAAAGTTGATCTCAGAGAAGTAGGGAGTAGAGCAGTGGTTATTGGAGCCTGGGAGAGAATCACAATAATCATTGTGAGTCTGATTTCTCAAAGACACATGTGAAAGACTGCCTGAAACATGCTCTCTGAGTGTGGTCTTTAAAGAAAAAATAAGAGTGGACTTCTAACAGGGTCCTCAGAAAATCTCTCTTCTCTCCTCAGTGGGCAGCAGGAGGTCCATTGGTCTGGCTGCCTAGGAGCTAGCTGTGGTGTGCAAATGAGCAGGACCAGGACGGCTGGAGAATCTCAATAATCACTAGTAGACCGCATTCTAGGTGAGGGCAGGCTGGAAACAGGCCATCCAGAAGGAAATGGCTTGAGCTCTGAAAATGAAAGAATCTGTGGATTTAGGAAATGGTTGTGGGTCCAATCCACTCATAACACCTACTCCCTGGGTCAGTCCACGGTTGCCACAGTTACCACAGACCTGAGCAGAACAACTCGGAGGGGGAAATGCACTCTGGACTCCTGGCTTGGAGGTTTGGTCTGGGGCCAGCTGACCCATTGCTGCCGGCCTGAGATGAGGTGGGACTCCGAGGTGGAAGGGAACAAGGAGGGAAGCGTCCCTAGCTCATGGCAGCCAGAAGGTTGGGGCGGGTGAGGGGACAGGAAGAGACAGTTCGCAGAATACAAGATGTGATTCCCCAGGGCATGTTCCCGGCCACACTCCACCTGCCCACACTCCTCTCAGTACAGTGGGCCTCTCAGATAATTAACCCACAAAATGGATGGATCCGCAGATTAGGTCACAAGTCTCACAGTCTAATCATTTCACCTCTGAACACTGCTACTGTGGCTTACCCTGAGCTTTTGGTGGGGGGATACCTTATTTCTAAGCCATAATAGTCTCTACAGTCCATGTGCTTTGGTTATAATACCTTTATGTAGTCTGGGAGAGTAATCGGGTGCCAAAATAAGATTAAAAGGAAATATCTGGTAACTGAAGATGTGACATTTGGAGCTTGGAGAAAAGCTCTGAAAAGGAGCCCTGGGTGGAGCACTTTAAAGTCCTGGTGACGAGGACACAAGAGGGCACCTGGTCTGTGGGGTAGCTGAGTGGCAGTGGGAACACTCATTAAAACATAAAAGAAAAAATGAGAAGGAGCATGTCTGGGGAGAGGAAAGGAGGGAAGGAACTTGGGCCTGGAGTCTGGGTACCTGCGGGGTCTCCCCAAAAAGATTCCAGGAGGCAGCGGGACAGGTTCCCAGGAGATAGGGCTGGAATTCATGGCTTAGAGTGACTGTGGAAGTCACAGGTGCTCATAAAGCCAAAAGAGAGAAGGATGAGGAGAGAGGGCCTGATGGACTGTGCGGAAAAGAAGGTGTCCAGAAGGAGGCTCACCAGCTATCAGCAATCATTCTGCACCACAGTGTCAAAGCTCTGCTCTCTGTACCAGGCCTTCTGCACCCCAGTCTAAAACCTCTGCTCTCTATAACAGTCTTTCTGTACCCCAGTCTACAACCTCTGCTCCCTGCAACAATCCTTTTCACCCCAGTCTCCAAGTTCTGCTCTCTGAAACACTCCTTCTGCACCCCAGTCTCGAACATCTGCTCTCTGCAACAGTCCTTCTGCACCTCACTCTGAAAACTCTGCTCTCTGCAACAATCATTCTGAACCCCAGTCTCCAACCTCTGCTCTCTGTAACAGTCCTTCTGAACCTCAGTCTCCAAACTCTGCTCTCTATAATATCATTCAGCACACCAGTCTTCAAACTGTGATATCTGTAACAGGACTTCTGCATCCCAGTCTCCAACCTCTGCTCCATGCAAGAATCCTTCTGCACACAAGTCTCAAAGTTCTGCTCTCTGAAAGAGTCTTTCTGCATCCCACTCTCGAACATCTGCTCTCTGCAACAGTCCTTCTGCACCTAAGTCTGAAAACTCTGCTCTCTGCAACAATCATTCTGCACCTAAGTCTAAAAACTCTGCTCTCTGTAACAGTCCTTCCGCTCCCCAATCTCCAACCTATGCTCTCTGAAACAGGCATTTTGCAACCCACTCTCCAAACTCTGCTCTCTGTATAAGTGCTTCTTCACCTCAGTCTACAAACACTGCTCTCTGCAACAGTCCTTCTACACCCGTCTTCAAACTCTGCTCTCAGCAATGATCCATCTGCATCCCAGTCTCCCAACTCTGCTGTCTATAACAGTCCTTCTGCACCTCAGTATCCAACCTCTGCTCTCTGTAATGATCCTTCTGCACCTCAGTTTCCAACCATTTCTCTCTGTAACAGGCCTTCTGTACTGCAGTCTCCAACCTCTACTCTCTGTAACAGTTTTTCTGCACCCCAGTCTCCAAGCTCTACTCTCTGTTACAGTTCTGCTGCACCCGAATCAAACCTCTGCACACTGTAACAATCCTTCTGAACCCCAGTCTCAAAACTCTGCCCTCTTTAACAGTACTTCTGAACCAGAATATCCAAACTCTGCTCTCTGTAACACTCCTTATGCAACCAAGTCTCCATCCTCTGCTCTCTGTAAGAATCCTTCTGCACCCCAGTCTCCAACCACTGCTCTCTGTAAAAGTCCTTCTGCACCTCAGTCTCCAGTCTTCAACCTCTGCTCTCTGTAACAGTCCTTCTGCATTCCAGTCTCCAACATCTGCTCTCTGCAATAATCCTACGTCTCCCCAGGCTCCAAGCTCTGCTCTGTGCATTGGTCCTTCTGCACCCCAGTCTCCAAACTCTGCTCTCTGTAACAGTCCTTCTGTACCACAGTCTCCAATTTCTTCTCTCTGTAACGGTCCTTCTGCACCCCAATTGCCAACCTCTTCTTTTTATAATAGTGCTTCTTCACCTCAGACTCCAACTTATGCTCTCTGTAACAGTTCATCTTCACCTCAGTCTGAAACTTCTGCTCTCTGCAACGATCCTTCTGTACCCCAGTCTCTGAACTGTGCTATCTGTAACAGTCTTTCTGTACCCCAGTCTCTAACCTCTGCTCTCTGTTAAAAGCCTTCTGCACTCCAGTTTCCAAACTCTGCTCTCTGTAACAGGCCTTCTGCACTCCAGTCTTCAAACTCTTCTCTCTGCAACGATCTTTCTGCACCTCAGTTTCCAACCTCTACTCTCTGCAACAGTTATTCTGCACCCTAGTCTCTAACCTCTGCTCTCTGTAAGATTCTTCTGCACCTCAGTCTCCAACCTCTTCTCTCTGTAACAGTCTATAGGCACCCCAGTTACCAACCTCTGCTCTCTGTAACAATCTTAGGAACCTAAATCTCCAACTTCAGGTCTCTGCATCGGTCCTTCTGCTCCCCAGTCTAAAAACTGTGTTCTCTGCAACAGTCCTTCTGCAACACAGTCTCCAAAGTCTGATTTCTGTATCAGTTCTTCTGTACCCCAATCTCCAAACTCTGCTCTCTGTAACAGTCCTTCTGCACCTCAGTCTACAACCTCTGCTCTCTGTAACAGTCCTCCTGCAACCTAGTCTCCAACCTATACTCTCTGCAACATTTCTTCTGCACCCCAGTCTCCAACCTGTGCTCTCTGTAACTTTCCTTCTACACCCCAGTATCCAACATCTGCTCATTGTGAGTATTTTTCTCCACCATAGTCTCCAAACTCTGCTCTCCTCAATGATCATTCTGCACCTCAGTCTCCAACCTCTGATCTCTGCAACGATCATTCTGCACCCCAGTCTTCAACCACTGGTCTCTGTAACAGTACTTATGCAGCTCAGTCTCCAACCTATGCTCTCTGTAAGATACTTCTGCACACCAGTCTACAGCATCTGATCTCGGCAATGATCCTTTAGAACCCCAGTCTCCAACCTCTGCTCCCTGTAACAGTCCTTCTGTACAGCAGTCTCAAAACTCTGCTCTCTGTAACGGTCTTTCTACATTCCAGTCTCCAACCTCTACTTTCGGTATTAGTCTTTCTGCACACCAGTCTCCAAACTCTGCTCTCTGTAACAGTTCTTCTGCACCTCAGTCTCCAAACTCTGCACTCTGCAACAGACCTCTGCACCCCAGTCTCCACCCTCTGCTCTCGGTAACAGTTCTTCTGAAAGCCAGTCTCCAAACTCTGCTCTCTGTAACACTCCTTCTGCACTTTAGTCTCTACCCTATGATCTCTGTAACAATCCGTCTGGACATCAGTCCCCAACCTCTGCTCTCTACAACGTTCTTTCTGCTCCTCAGTCTCCAAATTCTACTATCTGTAAATGTCCTTCTGCACTTCAGTTTCCAAACTTTGCTCTCTGTAAGATCCTTCTGCAACCAATTGTCCAAACTCTGCTCTCTGTAACAGTCCTTCTGCACCCCAATCTCCAAACTCTGCTCTCTGTAACAGGCCTTCTGTACCCAAGTCTTATAACTCTGCTCTCTTTAATAGGCCTTCTGCACCCAAGTCTCCAACCTCTCCTCTCTGCAACGATCCTTCTGCAACCCAGGATCCAACATCTGCTCTCTGCAACAGTACTTCTGCACCTCATTCTGAAAACTCTGCTCTCTACAACAATCCTTCATCACCCCAGTCTAAAACCTCTGCTCTTGTATCACTTCTTCTGCACCTCTGTCTCCAAAATGCTCTCTGTAAGATCCTTCTGCAACCCAGTCTCGAAACTGTGCTATCTGTAACAGTCCTTCTGCACCCCAGTCTCCAACCTCTGCTCTCTGCAACAGTCTTTCTGCACCGCAGTCTCCAACCTCTACTCTCTGTAAGATCCTTCTGCACCACAGTCTCCAAACTCTTCTCTCTGCAACGATCTTTCTGCCACTCAGTCTCTTTACTCTGCTCTCTGTAAAAGTCCTTCTGCACCTCAGTCTCCATTCTTTGCTCTCTGTAATGCTATTTCTGAAAGCCAGTATTCAATCTCTGCTCTCTGTAACAATCCGTCTGCACTTCTGTGTCCAAAGTCTGCTCTCAGTAACAGTCCTTCTGCACCCCAGTCTCCAAACTCTGCTCTCTGTAACAGTCTTTCTGTACCGCAGTCTCCAAACTCTACTCTCTATAACGGCCCTTCTGCACCCTAATTGCCAACTTCTGCTTTTGGAAACAGTTCTTCTGCACCTCAGACTCCAACCTCTGCTCTCTGTAACAGACCTTAAAAGCCTCAGTCTGAAATCTCTGCTGTCTGCAACAATCCTTCTAAACCTTAGTCTCAAAACTGTGCTATCTGTAACAATCCTTAGGCAACCCAGTCTCCAACATCTGCTCTTCTTAACAGGTCTTCTGCAACTCAGTCTCCAAAGACTGCTCTCTGTAACAGGCCTTCTTCACCCCAGTCTCCAACCTCTTCTCCCTGCAACAGTCCTACTCCACCCCAGTCTCCAAACCCTGCTCTCTGTAAGATCCTTCTGACCCCTGTTTTCCAAGCTTTGCTCCCTGTAACAGTCATTCTGCACCTCAGTCTCCAACCTCATTCCTCTGCAACGGCCCTTCTGCATCCCAGTATCCAACCTCTGTTCTCTGCAGCAGTCCTTCTGCACCCCAGGCTACAAACTCTGCTCTCTGTAACAGTCCTTCTGCACCCCAGTCTCCAAACTCTACTTTCTGTATAAGTTATACTGCTCCCCAGTCTAAAATCTCTGCTCTCTGTAACAGTCCGTCTGCACCTCAGTCTCCAACCTCTGCTCTCTGCAAAAGTCCTTCTGCACCCCAGTCTCCAACATCTCCTCTCTGCATCGATCCTTCCTCTACCCAGTCTCCAAACTCTGCTCTCTGTAAAAGACCTTTTGTATCGCAGTCTCCAACCTCTTCTTTTTGTAACGGTCCATCTGCTCCCAAATTGCAAACCTCTGCTTTCTGTAACAGTCCTTCGGCACCCCAGTCTCCAAACTCTTCTCTCTGCAACGATACTTCTGCATCTCAGTCACCAACCTCTTCTCTCTGTAAAAGACCTTCTGCACCTCAGTCTCCATCCTTTGCTCTCTGTAATGGTCCTTCTGCACCCTAGTCTCCAATCTCTGCTCTCTGTAACAATCCTTCTGCACCTCTGTCTCCAACGTCTGCTCTTTGTAACAGTCCTTCTGTACCGCAGTCTCCAACCTCTTCTCTCTATAACGTTACTTCCCCACCCCAATTTCTAACCTCTGCTTTCTAAAACAGTCCTTCTGCACCTGAGACTCCAAACTCTGCTCTCTGTAACAGGCCTTATAAGCCTCAGTCTGCAAACTCTGCTCTCTGCAACAATCCTTCAAAACCCAAGTCTCCAAAGTGTGCTAAGTGAAACAATCCTTCTGCACCCCAGTCTCAAACATCTGCTCTCCATAACAGGTCTTCTGCAACTCAGTCTCCAATGTCTGCTCTCTGAAACAGGCCTTCTGCACCCCAGTCTCCAACCTCTTCTCTCTGCAACGATTCTTCTGCACCTCAGTCTCCAACCTCTGCTCTCTGCAACAGTCCTTCTGCACCCCAGTCTCCAAACTCTGCTCTCTGTAAGATCCTTGTGCACCCCGTTTTCCAAACTTTGCTCTCTCTAACAGTCATTCTGCACCTCAGTATCCAACCTCATCCCTCTCAACGGCTCTTCTGCACCCCAGTATCCAACCTCTGTTCTCTGCAGCAGTCCTTCTGCACCCCAGGCTACAAACTCTGCTCTTTGTAACAGTCCTTCTGCACCCCAGTCTCCAAACTCTACTTTTCGTATCAGTTATTCTGCACCTCAGTCTAAAACCTCTGCTCACTGTAATAGTCCTTCTGCACCTGAGTCTCCAACCTCTGCTCTCTGCAACAGTCCTTCTGCACCCCAGTCTCCAACCTCTGCTCTCTGCAAAAATTTTTCTACACACCAGTCTCCAACATCTGCTCTCTGCAACGATCCTTCTGCATCCCAGTCTCCAATGTCTGCTCTCTGCAACAGTCCTTCTACACACCAGTCTCAAACCTCTGCTCTCTGCTACATTCCTTCTGCACCCCAGTCTCCAACCTCTGCTCTCTGTAACATCTCTTCTGCACTCCAGTCTTTAAACTGTGCTCTCTGTAACTATCCTACTGCACCCCGGTCTCCAAACTCTGCTCTCTGTAGCGATCCTTCTGCACCTCAGTCTCCAATCTCTTCTCTCTGCAGTGATCCTTCTTCAACCCAGTCTCCAATGTCTGTTTTCTGCATCAGTCCTTCTGACCCCAGTCTTCAGCCTCTGCTCTCTGTAACATCCTTCTACACCCCAGTTTCCAAACTCTGCTCTAGGTGACATTCCTTCTGCACCTCAGTCTCTACCCTCTTCTCTTTGTAACAGTACTTCTGTACCGCAGTCTCCAATCTCTGCTCACTGCAACATTTTTTCTGCACCCCAGTCTCAAACTGTGCTCTCTGTAACTGTCTTTCTGACCACAGTCGGCAACCTCTGCTGTCTGTAAGGATCCTTCTGCACCTCAGTCTCCAACCTCGGCTCTCTGCAACGATCCTTCTGCACCTCAGTTTTCAACCTCTGCTCTCTTCAACGATCCATCTGCACCCCAGTTTCCAACCTCTGTTCTCTGTAACAGTTGTTCTACACTTCAGTATCCAACCTCTTTTCTCTGTACCAATTCTTCTGCACCTCAGTCTCCAAACTCTGCTCTCTTTAACAGTCCTTCTGCACCTCAGTCTCCAAACTCTGTTCTCTGTAACAGGCTTTCTGCACCCCAGTCTCCAACATTTGCTCTCTGAAACAGTTCTTCTGCACCCCAATCTCGAACCTCTGCTCTCTGTAACAATCCTTCTGCACCTCAGTCTCCAACGTCTGCTCTCTGCAACAGTCCTTCTGCACCCAAGTCTCCAACCTGTGCTCTGTGTAACTGTTCTGCTGCACCCCAGTCTCCAACCTCTGCTCTCTGCAACGATCCTTCAGCACCCCAGTCTCCATCCTTTGCTCTCTGTAAGAATCCTTTTGAACCCCAGTCTCGAACATTTCCTTTCTGTAAAAGTCTTTCTGCACCACAGTCTTCAAGTTCTGCAATCTGTAACAGTCCTTATGCACCCCAGTCTCAAACCTCTGCACTCAGAAATGATCTTTCTGCACCTCAGTCTCAAACCTCTGCTCTATTTCATAGTCCTTCTGCACCCCAGTATCCTACATCTACTCTCTGCAAAAATCCTTCTTCTCCCCAGGTTCCAAACTCTGCTATCTGCAAGGGTCCTTATACATCCGAGTTTCCAAAATCTGCTCTCTGTAACAGTCCTTCTTCACCTCAGTCTCCAAACTCTGCTCTCTGAAACACTTCTTCTGCACCACTGTCTCCAACCTCTGCTCTCAGTAACAGTTCTTCTGCACCCCAATCTCCAAACTCTGCTCTGTGTAACACTCTTTCTGCACCCCAGTCTCCACCCTCTACTCTCTGTAAAAGTCCTTCTGCACCTCAGTCTCCAACCTCTGCTCTCTGTAAGATCCTTCTGCAACCTACTCTCCAAACGTTGCTCTCTGTAACAGTCTTCTGCAACCCAGTATCTAAACTCTGCTCTCTGTAACAGGCCCTTCTGCACTCCAGTCTTCAACCACTGCTCTCTGTAACAGGTCTTCTGCACCCCAGTCTCCAAACTCTGCTCTCTGTAACAGGCTTTCTGAACCTCAGTCTCCAACCTCTTCTCACTGCAACGATCCTTCTTCACCTCAGTCTCCAAACACTTCTCTCTGCAAAAGTCCTTCTAAACCGCAGTCTCCAACCTCTGCTCTCTGCAACAATCCTTCTGCACCCCAGTCTCAAAACTCTGCTCTGTGTTTCAGTCGCTCTGCACCCCAAGATCCAACATCTGCTCTCTGAAACAGTCCTTCTGCACCTCAGTCTGAAAACTCGGCTCTCTGCAAAAATCCTTCTGCAACCGAGTTTCCAAACTCTTCTGTATGTAACAGTCCTTCTGAACCTCAGTCTAAAAAATGCTCTCTGTAAGATACTTCTGCAACCCAGTCTCGAAATTGTGCTATCTTTAACATTCCTTCAGCACCCCAGTCTCTAAACTCTGCTCTCTTTAACAGGCGTTCTGGACCCAGTCTCCAATATCTGAACTCTGAAACAGGCCTTCGGCACCCCAGTCTCCAAACTAGTCTCTCTGCAACGATCATTCTTCAACTCAGTCTCCAACCTCTGCTTTCTGCAACAGTCCATCTGCACCCCAGTCTCCAACCTCTGCTCTCTGTAACACTCCTTCTGCAACTCAGTCTCCAAATTCTGCTCTCTGCAACGGTTCTTCTGAACCCCAGTCTCCACACTCTGTTCTCTGCAACAGTCCTTCTGCATCCCAGTCTCCAACCTCTGCTCTCTGCAACAGTCCTTCTGCACCCCAGTCTCCAACCTCTGCTCTCTGCTACAGTACTTCTGCACCCCAGTCTCCAACATCTGCTCTCTGTATCAGTCAATTTGCATCTCAGTCTCCAACCTCTGCTCTCTGCAGCAGTCCTTTTACACCCCAGTAACCAAAATCTGCTCTGTGTAACGATCCTTCTGCACATTAGTTTCCAACCTCTGCTCTCTGAAACGATTCTTCTGCACCCAGGTCTTCAACCTCTGATCTCTGTATCAGTCCTTATACACCACAGTCTCCAAACTTTGCTCTCTGCCAAAGTCCTTATGCAACCAAGTCTTCAAACTCTTCTGTCTGCAACATTTCTTCTGCACCCCAGTCTCCAACCTGTGCTCTCTGTAACAGTCCTTCTGCACCCCATTCTCCAGCATCTGCTCTCTTATGATCCTTCTTCTATCCAGTCTCCAAACTCTGCTTTCATTAAAAGTCCTTTTGTATCGCAGTCTCCAACCTCTTCTCTTTGTAACGGTCCATCTGCTCCCCAATTGCTAACCTCTTTTTTCTGTAACAGTCCTTCTGCACCCCAGTCTCCAAACTCCTCTCTGCACCGATCTTTCTACACCTCAGTCTCCAACCTCTGCTCTCTGTAAAAGTCCTTCTGCACCTCAGTCTCCAACCTTTGCTCTCTGTAATTGTCCTTCTGCACCCCAGTCTCCAATCTCTGCACTCTGTAACAATCCTTCTGCACCTCTGTCTCCAACGTCTGCTCTCTGTAACAGTCCTACTGCACCCCAGTATCCAACATCTGCTCTCTGCAATGCTTCTTCTGCACCCCAGTTCCAACCTCTTCTCTCTATAACGCTCCTTCTGCACCCCAATTTCCAACCTCTCTTCTCTGTAACAGTCCTTCTAAGCCTCAGTCTGAAATTTCTGCTCTCTGAAACAATCCTTCTAAACAACAGTCTCCAAGCTGTGGTATCTGTAACAATCCTTCTGCACCCCAGTCTCCAACACCTGCTCTCTGTAACAGGTTTTCTGCAACCCAGTCTCCAAACTCTGCTCTCTGTATCAGGCCTTCTCCTTTCCATTCTTTAACCTCTGTTCTCTGCAAAAGTCCTTCTTCACCCCAGTCTCCAACCTCTGCTCTCTGCAACGATCCTTCTGCATCCCAGTTTCTAACGTCTGCTCTCTGTAAGATCCTTCTGCACGCCGTTCTCCAAACTTTGCTCTCTGTAACAGTCATTCTGAATGTCAGTCTCCAACCTCATCTCTCTACAACGGCCCTTGTGCACCTCAGTATCCAACCTCTGTTCTCTGCAGCTGTCCTTTGGCAAGCCAGGCTAAAAACTCTGCTCTCTGTAACAGTCCTTCTGCACCCCAGTCTCCAAACTCTACTTTCCGTATCAGTTATTCTGCACCCCAGTCTAAAACCTCTGCTGTCTGTAACATTCCTTCTGCACCTCCGTCTCCAACCTCTTCTCTCTTCAACAGTCCATCTGCACCCCAGTCTCAAACCTCTGCTCTCTGCAAACGTCTTATTATGTCCCAGTATTTAACATCTGCTCTCTGCAACGATCTTTCTTCATCCCAGTCTCCAACGTCTGCTCTCTGCAACAGTCCTTCTACACCCCAGTCTCCAACATCTGCTCTCAGCAACAGTCCTTCTGCACCCCAGTCTCCAACCTCTCGTCTCTGCAAACGTCTTATTATACTCCAGTGTCCAACATCTGCTCTCTGTAACGATCTTTCTGCATCCCAGTCTCCAACGTCTGCTCTCTGCAACAGTCCTTCTACACACCAGTCACCAACCTCTGCTCTCTGCTACAGTTTTTCTGCACCCCAGTCTCCAACCACATCTTTCTTCAACATTTCTTCTGCACCGCAGTCTCCAACCTGTGCTCTATGTAACTATCCTACTGCACCCCGGTCTCCAAACTCTGCTGTCTTTAGAGATCCTTCTGCACCTCAGTCTCCAACCTCTGCTTTCTCCAACGATTTTTCTGCATCCAAGTCTCCAACCTATGCTCTCTGCTACAGTCCTTCTGCACCCGAGTCTCCAAGCTCTTCTCTCTGTAGCAGTCTTTCTGCACATCAGTGTCCAACCTCTGCTCTCTGTAACGATCCGTCTGCACCTCATGTCCAACTCTGCTCTCTGGAACAGGCCTTCTGCACAACAGTCTCCATTCTCTGATTTCTGTAACAGTTCTTCTGAACCCCAATCTCCAAACTCTGCTCTCTGTAACACTCCTTCTGCTCCCCAGTCTCCATTCTTTGCTCTCTGTAAGAATCATTGGACACCTCTGTCTCCAACCTTTCCTCTCTGTAAAAGTCCTTCTGCACTTCAGTATCCAACCTCTGCAATCTGTAACGGTCATTCTGCACCCCAGTCTCCAACCTCTTCTCTCTGTATCAGTCCTTCTGCACCCAGGTCTCCAAACTCTGCTCTCTGCAACATTTCTTTTGCACCCCAGTCTCCAACATCTGCTCTCTGCAACGATCCTTCTTCTATCCAGTCTCCAAACTCTGCTCTCTGTAAAAGTACTTTTGTATTGCATTCTCCAACCTCTTCTCTTTGTAACGGTCCATCTGCTCCCCAATTGCCTACCTCTGCTTTCTGTATCAGTCCTTCGGCACCCCAGTCTCCAAACTCTTCTCTCTGCAATGATCATTGTGAACCTCAGTCTCCAACCTCTGCTCTCTGTAATAGTTCTTCTGCACCTCAGTCTCCATTCTTTGCTCTCTATAATGGTCCTTCTGCACCCCAGACTCCAATCTTTGCTCTCTGTAACAATCCTATTGCACCTCTGTCTCCAACGTCTGCTCTCTGTAACAGTCCTTCTGCACCCCAGTCTCCAATCTCTGCTCTCTGTAACAATCCTATTGCACCTCTGTTTCTAACGTCTGATCTCTGTAACAGTCCTTCTGCACCCCAATCTCCAAAATCTGCTTTCTGTAACAATCTTTCTAAGCCACAGTCTGAAACCCCTGCTCTCTGCAACAATCTTTCTAAACCCCAGTCTTTAAACTATGCTATCTGTAACAATCCTTCTGCTCCCCAGTCTCAACCATCTGCTCTCTGTAACAGGTCTTCTGCAACTCAGTTTTCAAATTCTGCTCTCTGTAACAGGCCTTCTGCACCCCAGTCTCCAACCTCTGCTCTCTGCAAAAGTCCTTCTACACCCCAGTCTCCAACCTCTGCTCTGTGCAACGATCCTTCTGCATCCCAGTCTCCAACGTCTGCTCTCTTTAAGATCCTTCTGCACCCCGTTCTTCAAACTTTGTTCTCTGTAACAGTCATTCTGCACCTCAGTCTCCAATCTCATCTCTCTACAACGGCCCTTCTGCACCTCAGTATCCATCCTCTGTTCTCTGCAGCAGTCCTTCTGCACCCCAGGCTACAAACTCTGCTCTCTGTAACAATCCTTCTGCACCCCAGTCTCCAAACTCTACTTTCCGTATCAGTTATTCTGCACCCTAGTCTCAAACCTCTGCTCTGTGCGAAAGTCTTTCTACACACCAGTTTCCAACATCTGCTTTCTGCAACAATCCTTCTTCATTTCAGTCTCCAAAGTCTGCTCTCTGCAACAGTCCTTCTACACCCTAGTCTCCAAAATCTGCTCTCTGCTACAGTCCTTGTGCACCCCAGTATCCAACCTCTGCTCTCTTCAATATTTCTTCTGCACCCCAGGCTCCAACCTGTGCTCTCTGTAACTATCCTACTGCACCCCAGTCTCCAAACTCTTCTCTCTGTAGCGATCATTCTGCACCCTAGTCTCAAACCTCTGCACTCAGAAATGATCTTTCTGCACCTCAATCTCCAACCTCTGCTCTCTTTAATAGTCTTTCTGCACCCCAGTCTCCAACATCTGCTCTCTGCAACGATCCTTCTCCCTAGGCTCCGACCTCTGCTCTCTGCAACTGTCCTTCTACATCCAGTTTCCAAAATCTTTTCTCTGTAACAGTCCTTCTGCACCTCAGTTTCCAAACTCTGCTCTCTGAAACAGTCCTTCTGCACCCCTGTCTCCAACCTCGGCTCTAGTAACAGTTCCTCTGCTCCCCAATCTCCAAACTCTGCTCTCTGTAACACTCCTTCTGCACCCCTGTCTTCAACTCTACTCTCTGTAAAAGTCCTTCTGCACCTCAGTCTCCAACCTCTGCTCTCTGTAAGGTCCTTCTGCAAGCCATTCTCCAAACGCTGCTCTCTGTAAGACTCTTCTGCACCCCAGTCTCCAAACTCTGCTCTGTGTAACAGGCCTCCTGCACCCCAGTCTTGAAAGTATTCTCTGTGTAATAGGCCTTCTGCACCCCAGTCTCCAACATCTGCTCTCTGCAATAATCCTTCTTCTATCCAGTCTCCAAACTCTGCTCTCTGTAAAAGTCCTTTTGTATCGCAGTCTCCAAACTCTTCTCTTTGTAACGGTCCATCTGCTCCCCAATTGCCAACTTCTGCTTTTTGTAACAGTCCTTCTGTACCCCAGTCTCCAAACTCTTCTCTCTGCAACGATCTTTCTGCACCTCAATCTCCAAACTCTGCTCTCTGTAAAAGTCCTTCTGCACCTCAGTCTCCATGCTTTGCTGTCTGTAATTGTCCTTCTGCACCCCAGTCTCCAAATCTGCTCTCTGTAACAATCCTTCTGCACCTCTGTCTCCAACGTCTGCTCTTTGTAATAGTCCTTCTGCACCTCAGTCTCTCACATCTGAACCCTGCAAAGGTCCTTCTGCACCCCAGTCTCCAAACTCTGCTCTCTGTAACAGTCCTTCTGTACGGAAGTCTCCAACCTCTTCTCTCTATAACGGTCTTTCTGCACCCAGATTTCCATCCTCTGCTCTTTGTAACAGTCCTTCTAAGCCTCAGTCTGAAACTTCTGCTATCTGCAACGATCCTTCTAAACAACAGTCTCCAAACTGTGCCATCAGTAACAATCCTTCTGCACCCCAGTCTCCAACATATGCTCTCTGTAAAAGGTTTTCTGCAACCCAGTCTCTAAACTATGCTCTCTGTAACAGGCCTTCTGCACCCCAGTCTCCAACCTCTGCTCTCTGCAAAAGTCCTTCTACACCCCAGTCTCCAACGTCTTCTCTCTTTAAGATCCTTCTGCACCCTGTTCTTCAAACTTTGCTCTCTGTAACAGTCATTCTGCACCTCAGTCTTCAACCTCATCACTGTGCAACGGCCCTTGTGCACCCCAGTATTCAACCTCTGTTCTCTGCAGCTGTCCTTCTGCACCCCAGGCTACACACTCTGCTCTCAGTAACAGTCCTTCTGCACCCCAGTCTCCAACCTCTACTTTCAGTATCAGTTATTCTGCACCCCAGTCTAAAACTTCTGCTCTCTGTAACAGTCCTTCTGCACCTCAGTCTCCAACGTGTGCTCTCTGCAACAGTCCTTTTACACCCCTGTCTACAACCTCTGCTCTCTGCTACAGTCCTTCTGCACACCAGTCTCCAACCTCTGCTCTCTGCAACATTTCTTCTGCACCCCAGTCTCCAAGGTGTGCTCTCTGAAACTATCCTACTGAACCCTGGTCCTCAAACTCTGCTCTCTGTAGCGATTCTTCTGCACCTCAGTCTTCAACCTCTGCTCTCTGCAACGATCATTCTGCATTCCAATCTCCCACATCTGCTCTCTGCAACTGTCCTTCTGCACCCCAGTCTCCAAACTCTGTTCTCTGTAACAGTCCTTCTGTTCGGCAATCTCCAACCTCTTCTCTCTATAACGGTCCTTCTGCAACCCAATTTTCAACCTCTGCTCTCTTTAACAGTCCTTCTAAGCCTCAATCTGAAACTTGTGCTCTCTCCAACAATCCTTCTAAACCCCAGTCTCCAAACTGTGCTATCTGTAACAATCCTTCTGCACCCCAGTCTCCAACATCTACTTTCTGTAACAGGTTTTCTGCAACCCAGTCTCCAAACTCTGCTCTCTGTAACAGGCCTTCTGCACCCAAGTCTCCAACCTCTGCTGTCAGCAAAAGTTCTTCTACATCCCAGTCTCCAGCCTCTTCTCTCTGCAACAATCCTTCTGCATCTCAGTCTCCAACATATGCTCTCTGTAAGATCATTCTGCACCCTGTTCTCCAATCTTTGCTCTCTATAACAATCATTCTGTACTTCAGTCTCCAAGCTTATCTCTCTGCAACGGCCCTTGTGCACCCCAGTATCCAACCTCTTCTCCCTGCAACGATCCTTCTTCACCTCAGTCTCCGAACTCTGCTCTCTTCAACAGACCTTTTGGACCCCAGACTCCAACCTCTGCTCTCTGTAACCATCCTTCTGCACCTCAGTCTCCAACCTCTTCTATCTGGGTTTTTCTGAACCCCAGTCTCCACCCTCTGTTCTCTGCAATAGTCCTTCTGCACCCCGGTCTCCAAACTTTGCTCTCTGTAAAAGTTCTTCTCTACTGCAGTCTCCAAACTCTGCTCCCTGTTACGGTCCTTCTGAACCCCAGTCCCAAACCTCTGCTTTGGGTATCAGTACTTCTGCCCCCCAGTCTCCAACCTCTGCTCTCTGTATCAGTCCTTTTGCACCTCAGTCTCCAACCTCTGTTCTCTGCAGCAGTCTTTTTACACCCCAGAAACCAAACACTGCTCTCTATAACAATCCTTCTGCACCCCAGTCTCCAAATTCTGCTCTCTACAACGATCCTTCTGCAACCCAGTCTCCAACCTCTGCTCACGGCAACAGTCCTTTTGCACCCCAGTCTCCAACATGTGCTAAAAACTCTGCTCTCCGTAACAGGTCTTCTGCACCCCAGTCTCCAACCTCGACTCTCGGTAACAGTCCCTTTGCACCTAAGTGTCCGAACTCTGCTCTCAACAACGATTTTTCTGCAACTCAGTCTCCAAACTTTGCTCTTTGTAACCATCATTCTGCACAACAGTCTCAAACCTCTTCTGTCTGCAATGATCCTTCTGCACCCCAGTCTCCAAACTCTGCTCTCTCTAACAGTCTTTCTGAACCTCAGTCTCCAACCTCTTCTCTCTGTAACAGTCCTTCCGCACCTCAGTCTTCAACCTCTGCTCTCTGCAAAAGTCTTTCTACACCCCATTCTATAACCATTGTTCTCTGCAACAGTCTTTCTAAACCACAGTCTCCAAAATCTGCTCTCTGAAACAGTCCTTCTGTACCCTAGTTTCCAACTTATGCTCTCTGTAAAGGTCCTTTTGTACTGCAGTCTCCAATCTCTGCTCTCTCTAGTGGTCTTTCTGCATCCCAGTCTCCAACCTCTGCTCTCTGTATCAGTACTTCTGAACCAAAGTCTCCAAACTCTTCTCTCTGTAACATTCCTTCTGCACCTCAGTCTCCAACCTCTGCTCTTTCCGACAGTTCTTCTGCACCCCAGTCTCCCACATCTGCCATCTGCAACAGTCCTTCTGCACCTAAGTTTGAAAACTCTGTGATCTGCAATGATTCTTCTGCACCCCAGTCTCCAAACTCTGCTCTCTGTAACAGTTTTGCTGCACATAAGTCTCCAAACTCTGCTCTCTTTAAGATCCTTCTGCAACCCTGTCTCCAAACTCTGCTCTCTGTAACAATCCTTCTGCACCCCAGACTCCAACTTCTGTTCTCTGTAACAGGCCTTTTGAACCCAAATCTACAATCTCTACTCTCTGTAACATTCCTTCTGCACCTCAGTCTACAACCTCTGCTCTCTGCAACAGTCCACTGCAACTCAGTATCCAAGCTCTGCTCTCTGCAACGATCTTTCAGCACCTCAGTCTCCAAACTCTGCTCTCTGTAACATACCTTCTGCACTCCAGTCTCCAACCTCTGCTCTCTGCAACAGTCCATTTGCACCCCAGTCTTCAAACTCTGCTCTCCGTTAAATCCATCTGAAACCTAGTATTCAACCTCTGCTCTCTGTAACAGTCCTTCTGCACCCCAGTCTCCAAACTCTGCTCTTTGTAACATTCCTTTTGCACCTCAGTCTCCAACCTCTGCTCTCTGCAACAGTCCATCTGCCCTCCAGTCTCCAAAATCTGCTCTCTGCAACAGTCCTTCTACACCCTAGTTTCCAGCCTCTGCTCTCTGCAACAGTCCTTCTGCACCCCAGTCTCCAAACTCTGCTCTCTGCAACTATCTTTTTAGAACCCAGTCTCCAACCTCTGCTCTCTGCAACAGTCCTTCTGCACCCCAGTTTCCAATCTCTGTGCTCTATAACAGTTTTTCTATTCCGAAGTCTCCAAACTCTGGTCTCTGTAAAGTTTCTTCTGCACCCCAATTTCCAACCACTAGTTTCTGTAACAGTGTTTTTGCACCTCAGTCTCCAAAATCTGCTCTCTGTAGCAGGCCTTCTGCACCCCAGTCTTCAAAATCTGCTCTCTTCAAGGATCCTCTGCACACCAGTCTCCAATCTCTGCTCTCTGCATTGAACTTACTGCACCACAGTCTTTAAACTCTGATCTCTGCAACAGTCCTTCTGCACCACAGTCTCCAACCTCTGCTCTCTGTAACAGTCCTTTTGCACCCCAGTATCCAAACTCTGCTCTCTGTAAGAGTCTTTCTGCACATCAGATTCCAACCTCTGCTCTCTGCAACAGTCCTTTTGCACCTCATGTCTAACCTCTACTCTCTGCAACAGTCCTTCTGAACCCCAGTCTCCAAACTCTGCTCTCTGTAACGATCTTTCTGGACCCCAGTCTTCAAACTCTGCTCTCTGTAACAGTCCTTCTGCATTCAAGTCTCCAACCTCTGCTCTCTGTAACAATCCTTCTTCACCACAGTCTCCAAACTCTGCTCTCTTTAAGATCCTTCTGCACTCCAGTTTCCAAACTCTGCTCTCTGTAACATTCCTTCTTCACCCCAGTCTTTAACCTCTTCCTTCTGCAAGTGTCCTGCGGCACCCCAGTCTCCAACCTCTGTCCTCTGCAACAATCCTTGTGCTCCCCAGTCTCCAACCTCTGCTCTCCGTAACAGTCTTTCAGCACCCCAGTCTCAAAACTCTGCTTACTGGATCAGTCCTTTTGAACCTCAATCTGAAAACTCTGCTCTGTGTATCTATCCTTCTGGACTTCAGTCTCCAACCTGTGCTCTCTGTAACATTCATTCTGCACCCCAGTCTCCAACCTCTGCTCTCTGTAACAGTTTTTCTATACCGCAGTCTCCACATTCTGCTCTCTGTAACGGTCCTTCTGCACCCCAAATTCCAACCTCTGCTTTCTGAAACAGTCCTTATGCAACTCAGTCTCCAAACTCTGCTCTCTGTAACAGTGCTTCTACACCTCAGTCTCAAACCTCTGCTGTCTGTAACAGTGCTTTTACACCTCAGTCTCAAACCTCTGCTCTCTGTAACAGTCCTACTGAACCTCCGTCTGACACCTCTGCTCTCTTCATGATCCTTCTGCACCGCAGTCTCCAAACACTGCTCTCTGCACCAGTCCACCTGCACCTCAGTATCCAACCTCTGCTGTCTGTAAGATCCTTCAGCAACCCAGTCTCCAAACTCTGCTCTCTATAACTGTCCTTCTGCACTCCAGTCTCCAACCTCTTCTCTCTGTAACAGGCCTTCTGCACGCCAGTCTCCAAACTCTTCTCTCTGTAGCAGGCCTTCTGCACCCCAGTCTCCAACATCTGCTCTCTGCAATGATCGTACTGCACCTCAGTCTCAAACCTCTGATCTCTGCAACTGTCCTTCTGCACCTCAGTCTTCAAATTCTGCTCTCTGCAAGATCCTTCTGCACCCCTGTATCCAACCTCTGCTCTCTGTAACAGTCCTTCTACATCCATGTCTCCAAACTCTGCTCTCTGTAACAGTCCTCTTGCACCCCAGTTTGCAACCTCTGCTCTCTACAACAGTCCTTCTGCACCCAAGCTACCAAAATCTGCTCTCTGCAACAGTCCTTCTGTGCCCCAGTCTCCAACATCTTTTTTCTAAAACAGTTCTTCTGCACCACAGTCTCAAAACCCTGCTCTCTGCAATGACCCTTCTGCACCCCAGTCTCCAACCTCTGCTCTCTGTAACACTCCTTCAGCACCTCAGTCTCCCAACTCTGCTCTCTGTAAGATTCTTCTGCAACCCAGTCTTTAAACTCTGCACTCTGTAACAGTCCTTCTTCACAATAGTCTCCAATCTCTGCTCTCTGTAAGAGACATTCTGCACCCCAGTCTCCAACCTCTTTTCTCTGCAACGATTCTACTCCACCCCAGTCTTCAACATCTGATCTCTGCAACACTCCTTTTGAACCCCAGTCTGCAAACTCTGCTCTCTGTAACAGGCCTTCTGCACCCCAGTATCCAAACTCTGCTCTCTTTAAGAGTCCTTCTGCACCTCAGTTTCCAACCTCTGCTCTATGTAACAGTCTTTCTGCACCCCAGTTTCTAGAATCTGCTCTCTTGAACGATCCTTCTGGAACCCAGTCTCCAATGTTTGCTCTTTTCAACAGTTTTTCTGCACCACAGTCTCCAAACTCTGCTCTCTATCAGATCTTCTGCACTCCAGTTTCCAAACTCTGCTCTCTGTAACATTCCTTCTCCACCCCAGTCTCAAACCTCTGTCCTCTACAACAGTTTTTCTGATCCCCAGACTCCGAGATCTGCTCTCTGTTACAGTCCTTCTGTACCGCAGACTCCAACCTCTGCTCTTTGTAACGATCCTTCTACACCCCAGTCTCCATATCTGCTTTCTGTATCAGTCTGTCTGAACCCCAGTCTCCAACCTCTGTTCTCTGTATCTATCCTTCTGCACCTCAGTCTCCAACCTGTGCTCTCGGTAACAGACCTATATCTCAGTCTCCAAACTATGCTTTCTGTAATGGTCCTTTTGCAGCCCAATTTTGAAACTCTGCTTTCTGTAACAATCCTTCTGAACCTGAGTCTCCAAACTCTCCTCTCTTTAACAGTCCTTCTACACCTCAGTCTCCAACCTCTGCTCTCTGTAACAGTCCACCTGCACCTCAGTCTCCAACCTCTGCTCTCTGTAAGATTCTTCAGCAACCCAGTCTCCAAACACTGCTTTGTATAACAATCCTTCTGCACCCCAGTCTCCAACCTCTCCTCTCTGTAACTGGCATTCTGCATGCCAGTCTTAAAACTCTGCTCTCTGCAATGATCCTTCTGCACCCCAGTCTCCAAACTCTGCTCTCTGCAACGATCCTTCTGAACCCCACTCTCCAATGTCTGCTCTCTACAACAGTTCTTCTGCACCACAGTCTCCAACATCTGCTCTCTGTAAGATCTTTCTGCACTCCAGTTTCCAAACTCTGCTCTCTGTAACATTCCTTCTCCAACCCAGTCACCAACCTCTGTCCTCTGCAACAGTTCTTCTGCTCCCCAGTCTCGAACATCTGCTCTCTGTAACAGTCCTTCTGTACATCAGTCTCCAAACTCTGTTCTTCGTAACGGTCCTTCAACACCCCAGTCTCCAACCTCTGCTTTCTGTATAAGTGTGTCTGAACCTTAGTCTCCAACGTCTGTTCTCTGTATCTATTCTTCTGCACCTCAGTCTCCAACCTGTTCTCTATGTAAGAGTCTTTCTGCACCCTAGTCTCCAACATCTGCTCTGGATAACAGTCCTATACCACAGTCTCGAACATCTGCTCTCTGTAAAAGTCCTTCTGCACCCCAATTTCAAAAAATCTGCTTCCTGTAACAGTCCTTCTGCACCTGAGTCTCCAAACTCTGCTCTCTGTAACAGTCCTTCTACACCGCAGTCTCCAAACTCTGCTTTCTGTATCAGTCTTTCTGAACCCCAGTCTCCAACCTCTGTTCTCTGTATCTATCCTTCTGCACCTCAGTCTCCAACCTCTTCTCTATGCAACAGTCTTTCTATACTGCATTCTTTAAACTCTGCTCTCTGTAAAGGTCTTTCTGCAGCAAGGACTCCAAACTCTGCTTTCTGTATCAGTCCTTCTGCACCCTTGTCTCCAAATTCTGCTCTCTCTAAGAGTCTTTCGGCACCTCAGTATCCAACCTCTGCTCTCTTCAACAGTCCTTCTGCACCCCATTCTTTAAACTCTGCTCTCTGCAACAGTCCTTCTGCACCCCAGTCTCCAACCTCTGCTCTCTGCAATAGTCCTTCTCCACCCCAGTCTTTAACCTCTGCTCTCATCAACAGTCCTTCTGCACCAAAGTATCCAACCTCTGCTTTCTGTAAGATCCTTCTGCACTCCAGTATCCAAACTCTGCTCTTTGTAACATTCCTTCTCCACCGCATTGTTTAACCTCTGCTTTCTGCAAATGTCCTGCAACACCCCAGTCTCCAAACTCTGTCCTCTGCAACAGTCCTTCTGCTCCCCAGTCTCCAACCTCTGCCCTCTGTAATGGTCCTTCTGCACCCCAGTCTCCAAACTCTGCTTTCTGTATCAGCCCTTCTGAACCCCAGTCTCAAAACTCTGCTCTCTGTATCTATCCTTCTGCACCTCAGTCTCCAACCTCTGCTATCTGTTACAGTTTTTCTATACCGCAGTCTCAAAACTCTGGTCTTTTTTACGGCCCTTTTGCACCCCAATTTCCAACCACTTCTTTCTGTTACAGTTTTTCTGCATCTCAGTCTCCAAACTCTGCTATCAGTAACAGTCTTTATACACCTCATTCTCCAACCTCTGCTCTCTGTAACAGTCCATCTGCACCTCAGTATGACACCTCTGCTCTCTGCATGATCCTTCTGCACCCCAGTCTCCAACCACTGCTCTCTGTAACAGTCCACCTTCACCTCAGTCTTCAACCTCTTCTCTCTGTAAGATTCTTCAAGAACTCAGTCTCCAAACTCTGCTCTCTATAACAGTCCTTCTGCACCCCAGCCTCCAACCTCTCATCTCTGTAACAGGCATTCTGCACACCAGTCTCAAAACTCTGATCTCTGTAGCAGGCCTTCTGCACACCACTCTTCAACTTCTGCTCTCTGCAATGATCCTACTGCACCCCAGTCTCCAACCTCTCCTCTCTGTAAAAGGCCTTCTGAACGCCAATCTCCCAACTCTGCTCTCTGTAGCAGGCCTTCTGCACCCCAGTCTCCATAATGTGCTCTCTGCAATGATCCTTCTGAACCCCAGTCTCCAACCTCTGATCTCTGCAACAGTCCATCTGCACCTCAGTCTCCAACTTCTGCTCTCTGCAATGATCCTACTGCACCCCAGTCTTTAAGCTCTGATCTCTGCAACAGTCCTTCTGCACCTCAGTCTCCAAACTCTGCTCTCTGTAACAGTTCTTCTACACCTCACTCTCCAACCTCTGCTCTCTGTAACAGTCCTTCTGCACCCCAGTCTTCAAACTCTGCTCTCTGCATGATCATTCTGCACCCCAGTCTCCAAACACTGTTCTCTATAACAGTCCTTTTGAACAGCAGTCTCAAAACTCTGCTCTCTGTATCTATCATTCTGCAGCTCAGTCTCCAACCTGTGCTCTCTGTAACATTCCTTCTACACCCCAGTCTCCAACCTCTGCTCTCTGTAACAGTTTTTCTATACCTCAGTCTCCAAACTCTGGTCTTTGTAACGGTCCATCTGCATCCCAACTTCCAACCTCTTCTTTCTGTAACAGTCCTTCTTCACCTCAGTGTCCAAACTCTGCTCTTTCTAACAGTACTTCTACACCTTAGTCTCAAACCTCTGCTCTCTGTAACAGTCCTTCTGCACCTCAGTCTGACACCTCTCCTCACTGCATGGTCCTTCTGCAACTCAGTCTTCAACCACTGGTCTCTGTAACAGTCCACCTGCACCTCAGTCTCCAAACTCTTCTCTCCATAAGATCGTTCAGCAACCCAGTCGCCAAACTCTGCTCTCTATAACAGTTGTTCTGCACCCCAGTTTCCAACCTCTCCTTTCTGTAACAGGCCTTCTGGACGCCAGTCTCCCAAATCTGCTCTCTGTAGCATGCCTTTTGCACCCCAGTCTCCATAATGTGCTCTCTGCAATTATCCTTCTGCACCCCAGTCTCCAACCTCTGATCTCTGCAACAGTCCATCTGCACCTCAGTCTCCAAATTCTGTTCTCTGTAAGATGCTTCTGCGCCCCTGTATCCAACCTCTACTATCTATAACAGTCCTTCTGCACCCAAGTCTCCAAACTCTGCTCTCTGTAACAGGACTTCCGCACCTCAGTCTCAAACTTCTGCTTTCTTCAACAGTCTTTTTCCACCCTAGTCTAAAACCTCTGCTCTCTACAACAGTCCTTGTGCACACTAGTTACCAACATCTGCTCTCTGCAACAGTCCTTTTGCACCTCAGTCTTCCAACTCTGCTTTCTGTAAGATTCTTCTGCAACCCAGTCTTTAAATTCTGCACTTTGTACCTGTCCTTCTGCACAACAGTCTCCAACTTCTGCTCTCTGTAACAGGACTTCTGCAACCCAGTCTCCAACCTCTGCTCTCTGTAACAGGCTTTCTGCACCCCAGTCTCCAACCTCTTCTCTCTTAAACGATTCTTCTCCAACCCAGTCTCCAACATCTGCTGTGTGCAACAGTCGTTTTGAACCCCAGTCTCCAAACTCTGTTCTCTGTAAGATCCATCTGAACCCCAGTCTCCAACCTATGCTCTCTGTAACAGTCCTTCTACACCAAGTCTCAAAACTTTGCTCTCTGTAACAGTCCTTCTGCACCTCGGTCTCCAACCTCTGCTCTCTGAAACAGTCCTTCTGCACCCCAGTCTCTAAAATCTGCTCTCTGCAACATTCCTTCTGCACCCCAGTCTTCAACATCTGCTCTTTTCCACACTCCTTCTTCACCCCAGTCTCCAAACTCCGCTCTCTGCAAGGATCCTTCTGGACTTCAGTCTCCAACCTCTGCTCTCAGCAACAGTCCTTCTGCACCACAGTCTCCAACCTGTGCTCTCTATAAAACCCTTCTGCACTCCAGTTTCAAAACTGTGCTCTCTATAACATTCCTTCTCCACCCGAGTCTCCAACCTCTGCTCTCTGCAACAGTCCTTCTGCTCCCCTGTCTCAGAGATCTGTTCTCTGTAACAGTCCTTCTGTTTCGCAGTCTCCAACCTCTGCTTTTTGTAAAGGTCCTTCTACACCCCAGTCACTAACCTCTGCTTTCTGTATCAGTCTGCCTGAACCCCAGTCTCCAAAATCTGTTCTTTGTATCTATACTTTGCACCTCAGTCTCCAACCTATGCTCCATGTAAGAGTCCTTCTGCACCCCCGTCTCCAACCTCTGCTCTATGTAACAGTCCTATACCACAGTCTCCAAACTTTGCTGTCTGTAAAGGTCTTCTGCACCTTAATTTCAAAACTCTGCTTCCTGTAACAGTTTTTCTACACCTGAGTCTCCAAACTCTGCTCTCTGTAACAGTCCTTCTACACCCCAGTCTCCAATCACTGCTCTCTGTAAAAGTCCACCTGTACCTCAGTCTGAAACCTCTGCTATCCACAATTCTTCTGCACCGCAATCTCCAACCACTGCTCTCTGTAACAGTCAACCTGCAGCTCAGTCTCCAACCTCTGCTCTCTGTAAGATCCTTCAGCAAACCAGTCTCCAAACACTTCTCTCTATAACAGTCCTTCTGCACCCCAGTCTCCAACCTCTCCTCTCTGTAACAGGCCTTCTTCATGAAAGTCTCCAAACTCTGCTCTATGCAACAATCATTCTGCACGCCTGTCTCCAACCTCTGCTCTCTGCAATGATCAAATTAAACCCCAGTTTCCAACCTCTTATCTCTGAAACAGTCTTTCTGCACCTCAGTCTCCAACCCCTGCTCTCTGTAACAGTCCTTCTGCAACCCAGTGTCTAATATCTGCTCTCTGCAACAGTCCTTCTCCACCCCAGTATCCAACATCTGCTCTCTACAACAGTCCTTCTGCACCCCAGTCTCCAAACTCTGCTCTCTGCAACGAACCTTCTGGACACCAGTCTCTAACTTCTGCTCTCTGCAACAGTCCTTCTGCAATATAGTCTCCAAACTCTGCTCTCTGTAAGATCTTTCTTCACTCCAGTTTTCAAACTCTGCTCTCTGTAAAATTTCTTCTTCACCCAAGTCTCAAACCTCTCTCCTCTTCAACAGTCTTTCTGCTCCCCAGTCTCCGAGATCTGCTCTCTGTCACAGAACTTATGTACCACAGTTTCCAAAATCTGCTCTCTGTAGCGGTCTTTCTGCAACCCAGTCTCCAACCTCTGCTTTTTGAATCAGTCCTTCTGAACCACAGTCTCCAACCTCTTCTCTTTGTATCTACCTTCTGTACCTCAGTCTTCAACTTGTGCTTTGTGTAACAGTCCTTTTGCACCCCAGTCTCCAACCTCTGCTCTCTTTAACAGTCCTTCTATACCTCAGTCTCCAACCTCTGTCTCTGTATCGGTCCTTCTGAACACCAATTTCCAACCTTTGCTTTCTGTAACAGTCCTTCTGCACGTCAGTCTCTAAACTCTGCTCTCTGTAACAGTCCTGCTACACCTCAGTCTTCAACCTCTGCTCTCTTTAACAGTACTTCTGCACCTCAGTCTGAAACCTCTGCTGTCCATGATTCTTCTGCACCCCAGTCTCAAACCACTGCTCTCTGTAACAGTCCACCTGCACCTCAGCCTCCAAAATCTGCTCTCTAAGTTCCTTCAGCAAACCAATCTCCAAACTCTTCTCTCTGTAACAGATTTTCTGAACCCCAGTCTCAAACCTCTCCTCCCTGTAACAGGCCTTCTGCACTCCAGTCTCCAAACTCTGCTCAATATAGCAGGCCTTCTGCACCCCACTCTCCATCCTCTGC
Organism: Ictidomys tridecemlineatus; assembly: GCF_052094955.1. Classification (NCBI taxonomy): domain Eukaryota; kingdom Metazoa; phylum Chordata; class Mammalia; order Rodentia; family Sciuridae; genus Ictidomys; species Ictidomys tridecemlineatus. The sequence continues at coordinate 82,315 of NW_027521223.1, forward strand.
TCATTGCAACTGTCCTTCTGCACCCAACTCTCCAACCTTTGCTCTCTGCAATGATCCTACTGCACCCCAGTCTCCAAACTCTGATCTCTGCAAAAGTCCTTCTGCACCTCAGTCTCCAAATTCTGCTCTCTGTAAGATCCTTCTGCAACCCTGCCTCCAACCTCTGCTCTCTGTAACAGTCCTTCTGCACCCCAGTTCTCCAACCTCTGCTCTCCGCAAGAGTCATTCTGCACCCCAGTCTCCAAACTCTGCTCTCTGCAACAGTCCTTCTGCAACCTAGTTACCAACATCTGCTCTCTCCTACAGTACTGCTGCACCCCAGTCTTCAACCACTGCTCTCTGTAACAGTCCTCCATTACTGCAGTATCAAACCTCTGTTCTCTGTAACAGTCTTTCTGCACCCCAGACTCCAATCGCTGCTTTCTGTATCAGTCCTTCTGTACCCCAGTTTCCAACCTCTGCTCTCTGAGAGTCCTTGTGCAACTCAGTCTCCAACCTCTGATCTCTGCAACAGTCCTTCTGCAACTCAGTCTCCAAATTCTGCTCTTTGTAAGATCACTCTGCATCCCTGTATTTAACCTCTGCTCTCTGAAACTGTCCTTCTGAACCCGAGTCTCCAAACTCTGCTCTGTGTAACAGAACTTCGGCACCTCAGTCTCAAACATCTGCTCTCTGCAACAGTCGTTCTGCAACCCAGTCTTCAACCTCTGCTTTCTACAACAGTCTTTCTGGACCCTTGTTACCAACATCTGCTCTCTGCAACAGTCCTTCTGCACGTCATTCTCCAACATCTGCTCTCTGAAACAGTCATTCTGCACCTCAGTTGAATACTCTGCTCTCCGCAACGACCCTTCTTCACCCCAGACTTTTACCTCTACTCTCTGTAACAGTCCTTCTGAACCTCAGTCTCCAAACTGTTCCCTCTGTTTGATCCTTCTGCAACCCAGAATTTAAACTCTGCACTTTGTATCAGTCCACATGCACGACAGTCTCCAACCTCTGCTCTCTGTAACAGGAATTCTGCAACGCAGTCTCCAAACTCTGCTCTGTGTAACAGGCCTTTTGCACCCCAGTCTCCAACCTCTTCTCTCTGCAACGATTCTTCTCCACCCCAGTCTCCAACATCTGCTCTCTTCAACAGTCCTTTTGCACCCCAGTCTCCAAACTCTGCTTTCTGTAAGATCCATTTGAATCCTATTCTCCAACCTCTGCTCTCTGTAACAGTCCTTCTGCACCCAAGTCTAAAATCTCTGCTCTCTGTAAAAGTCCTTTTGCAACCCAGTTTTCAAATTCTGCTCTCTGTAACAGTCCTTCTGCACCTCATTCTCCAACCTATTCTCTCTGCAACAGTCTTTTTGCTCCACAGTCTCCGAGATCTGATGTCTGTAACAGTCCTTCTCTACTGCAGTGTCCAACATCTGCTCTCTGTTTCGGTTCTTCTACACCCCTGTCTCCAAACTCTGCTTTCTGTATCAGCCTGTCTGAACCCCAGTTTCCAACCTCTATTCTCTGTATCCATACTTCTGCACCTCAGTCTCCAACTTGTGCTCTCTGTAAGAGTCTTTCTGCGTCCCAGTCTCAAACCTCTGCTCTCGGTAACAGTCCTAAACCGCAGTCTCCAAACTCTGCTCTCTTCAACGGTCCTTCTGCACGCCAATTTCCAACCTCGCTTCCTGTAACAGTCCTTCTACACCTAAGTCTCCAAACTCTGCACTCTGTAACAGTCCTTCTACACCTCAGTCTCCAAACTCTGCTCCCTGTAACAGTCCTTCTGCACCTCAGTCTGAAACCTCTGCTCTCTGCATGATCCTTCTGCACCCCAGTCTCCAACCACTGCTCTCTGAAACAGTATACCTGCACATCAGACTCTAACCTCTGCTCTCTGTAAGATTCTTCAGCAACCCAGTCTCCAAACTGTGGTCTCTATAACAGTCCTTCTGCACCCCAGTCTCCAACCTCTCATCTCTGTAACAGGCCCTCTGCACGCCAGTCTCCATACTCTGCTCTCTGTAGTCGGCCTTCTGAACCACAGTCTCCAAACTCTGCTCTTTGCAATGATCCTTCTGCATCCAAATCTCCAACCTCTCCTCTCTGCAATGATCCTACTGAACCCCAGTCTCCAACCTCTTATCTCTGCAACAGTCCTTCTGCACCTCAGTCTCTAACTTCTGCTCTCTGTAAGATCCTTCTGCATCCCTGTTTCCAAGCTTTCCTATTTGCAACGATCCTTCTGCACCCCAGTCTCCAACCTCGGTTCTATGTAACAAGACTTCTGCACCTCAGTCTCCAAACTCTTCTCTCTGCAACAGACCTTCTGCACCTGAGGCTCTAAATTCTGCTCTCTGCAACAGTCCTTCTGTACTGCATTCTCTAAACTCTATTCTCTGTAACATTCTTTCTGCACCCCATACTAGAGTCTCTGCTTTGTGTATCAGTCCTTCTGCAGCCCAGTCTCAATCTTCTGCTCTAAGTGTCCTTCTGCACCTTAGTCTCCAACCTCTGCTCTCTGTAACAATCCTTCTGCACGCCATTCTCCAACCTCTACTGTCTGCAACAGTCCTTCTACACTTCAGTCTCCAACCTCTGCTCTCTGCAACAGTCCTTTTGCACCCCAGCCTCCAAACTCTGCTTTATGTAACAAACCTTCTGCACCTCAGTCTGCAAACTCTGTTCTCTGCAACGGTCCTTCTGCACCCCAGTCTCCAACATCTGCTCTCTCCAACAGTCCTTCTACATCCCAGGCTTCAATATCTCTTCTCTGCAAAAGTCTTTCTGCACCACAGTCTGAAAACTCTGTTGTCTGAAACGAACCTCCTGCACCCCAGTCTCCTACCTCTGCTGTCTGATACAATCCTTCTGCACCTCAGTCTCCGTAATCAGCTCTCTGTAAGATCCATCTGAACCCCAGTCTCCAATATCTGCTCTCTGTAACAGTCTTTCTGCACCTCAGTCTCCAACCTCTGCTCTCTGCAACAGCCTTCTGCACCCCAGACTGCAAACTAGGCTCACTGCAACGATCTTTCTGGACCCCAGTCTCCAATGTCTGCTCTCTTCAACAGTCCTTCTGCACCCCAGTCTCCAACATCTACTCTCTGAAAAAGTACTTCTCCACCCCAGTCTCCAACCTCTTGTCTCTGTAAGAGTCCTTCTGTACCGCAGTCTCTAACTTCTGCTTTCTGTAAGAAACAGCACCCCAGTTTCCAAATTCTGCTCTCTGTAGCATTCCTTCTTAACCCAAGTCTTCAACCTCTGCTCTCTACAACAGTCCTGCACCACAGTCTCCAAACTCTGCATTCTGTATCAGTCCTTCTGCACCACAGTTTCCAAATTCTGCTCTCTGTAAGAGTCCTTCTGCACCTCAGTCTCCAAACTCTGCTCTCTGCAGAAGTCCTTCTGCATCCCATTCTCAAACCTCTGCTTTTTGCAACATTCATAGTGTACCCTAGTCTCCAACCTCTGCTCTCTGTAACAGTCCTTCTATACTGCAGTCTCCAACTTCTGCTCTCTCTAAGGTTCATTCTGGACCCAAGTCACCAACCTCTGCTTTCTGTACCAGTCCTTCTGCATCCCGGTCTCCAAACTCTGCTCTCTGTAACAGCCCTTCTGCACCCAGTCTCCAACCTTTCCTCTCTGTAACAGTCATTCTTCACTGCAGTCTTCAAACTCTACTCTCTGCAACAGTCCTTCTACACCCCAGTCTTCAACCTCTGCTCTGTGTAACAGTCTTTCTGCAACCCAGGGTCCAATCTCTGCTCTCTGCAACGATCTTTCTGCATCCCAGTCTCCAATATCTGCTCTCTGCAACCGTCCTTCTGCACTCAAGTTTCCAAACTCTGCTCTCTGCAATGATTCTTCTGCACACCAGTTTCCAAACTCTGTTCTCTGCAATGATCCTACTGCACCTCAGTCACTAACCTCTGCTCTCTATAACAATCCTTCTGCACCTCAGTCTCCAAACTCTGCTCTAGGTAATATCATTCTGCAACCAAGTCTCGAAACTCTGCTCTCTTATCAGCCCTTCTGCACCCAGTCTCCAACATTTCCTCTCTATAACAGGCCTTCTGCACCCCAGTCTCCAAACTCTGCTCTCTGTATCAGTCCTTCTTCACCGAGTCTTTAAACTCTGCTCTCTGTAACAGTCTTTCTGCATCTCAGTCTCCTACCTCAGCTCTCTGCAACAGTTCTTCTGCACCCCAGTGTCCAACATCTGCACTCTGAAAGAGTTCTTCTCCACCCCAGTTTCCAACCTCTGCTATCTGTAACAGTTTTTATGTATTGCAGTCTCCAAACTCTGCTCTCTGTAACGGTCTTTCTGCACCTCCATCTCCAACCTCTGCTTTCTTTATCAGTCCTTCTGCAACCCAGTCTCCAACCTCTACAATCTGCAACAGTTCTTCTGCACCTCAGACTCCAAATACTACTCTCTGCAAAAGTCCTTCAGCACCCAAGTCTCCAAAACCTGCTCCCTGCAACAGTCCTTCTTCACCCCAGTCTCAAACCTCTACTATCTGCAACAGTCCTTCTGCACCCCAGTCTCCAAACTCTTCTCTCTGTAACAGTCCTTCTGCACCTCAGTCTCCAAATTCTGCTCTCTGCAACAGTCCTTCTGCACCAAAGTCTCCAACCTCTTCTCTCTGAAACAGTCCTTCTACAACCCAGTCTTCAACCTCTGCTCTGTGTAACAGTCCTTCTGCCCCCCAGTCTCCAACCTCTGCTCTCTGTAACAATCCTTCTTCACCCCAGTCTCCAAACTCTGCTCTCTGTAACAGTCCTTCAGCACCATATTTTCCACCTCTGCTCTCTGTTACAGTCTTTGTATACCGCAGTCTCCAAATTATGCTCTCTGTAACAGTCCCTCTGCACCTAAATTTCCAACCTCTTCTTTCTGTAACAGTCCTTCTGCACCTCAGTCACCAAACTCTGCTCTCTGTAACCGTCCTCCTGCATCTCAGTCTCCAACCTCTGCTCTCTGTAAGAGTCGTCCTGCACCTCAGTCACCAAACCCTGGTCTCTGTAATATCCTTCTGCAACCCAGCCTAAAAACTCTATTCTCTATAACAGTCCTTCTGCAAACCAGTCTTCAACCTCTGCTCTCTGTTGCAGGCCTTCTGCACCCCAGTGTCCAAACTCTGCTCTCTGAAACAGTCCTTCGGCACGCCAGTTTCCAACCTCTGCTCTCTGTAACGGTCCTACTGCCCACCAGTCACCCACCTCTGCTTTCTATATCATAATTTTTCACCCCAGTCTCCAACGTCTGCTCTCTGTAACAGTCCTTCTGCATCTCAGTCTCCAAACTCTGCTCTCTGCAACAGTCCTTTGCACCCCAGTCTCCAACCTCTGCTTTCTGCAAAATTCTTTCTGCACCCCAGTCTCCACATTGCTCTCTGCAATGATTCTTCTGCAACTGAGTCTCCAACTTTTGCTCTCTTCAACGATCCTCCTGCATACCAGTCTCCAATGTCTGCTCTCTGCAATTGTCCTTCTGCACCACAGTCTCCAAATTCTGGTCTCTATTAGATCCTACTGCACCTCAGTTTCCAAACTTTGCTCTCTGTGACATTCCTTCTGCACCCCAGTCTCCAAGCTTTACTCTCTGTAACAGCCCTTCTGTACTGCAGTCTCCAAACTCTGCTCTCTGAAACAGTGCTTCTGAACCCCAGTGTCCAGCCTCTGCTCTCTGCAACAGTGTTTCTTCACCTCAGTCTCAGACTTCTGCTCTCTGTAACAGGCCTTCTGCACCCCAGTCTCAAACAGCTTTTCTCTGTATCATTTCTACTGCACTCCAATCTCCAAACTTTGCTCTCATCAACACTCTTTCTGCTCCCCAGTCTCCATCGTCTGCTCTCTTAAAGAATTTTTCTGCACCCCAGTTTCCAACCTCTCCTCTCAGTAAAAGTCATTCTGCACCTTAGTCTGCAACATCTGCTCTCTGTAACGATCCTTCATCACCTCAGTCTCCAAACTCTGCTCTCTGTAACAGGCCTTCTGCACCCCAGTCTCCAACCTCTGCTCTCTGGATCAGTCCTTCTGAAGGTACCCCAGTAACCTTCCTCTGAACTCTGTAACAATACTTCTGCACCTCTGTCTCCAACCTCACCTCTATGCAACGGTCCTTCGGCACCCCAGTCTCCAACCTCTGCTGTCTGCAACAGTTCTTCTACACCCTAATCTCCAACCTCTAAACTCTGCAACAGTCATTCTGCACCCCAGTCTCCAACATCTGATCTCTGCAACAGTTCTTCTCCAACCAAGTCTCCAACCTCTGCTCTCTGTAACAGTCCTTCTGTACTGCAGTTTTCAAACAATTCTCTCTGTAACGGTCCTTCTGCACCCCAGTCTAAAACCACTGCTTTCTGTATCAGTCCTTCTGCACTCAAGTCTCCAACCTCTGCTCTCTGTAACAGTACTTCTGAACTTCAGTCTCCAAAATCTGCCCTGTGCAACAGTCCTTCTGCACCCCAATCTTCAACCTCTGCTGTCTGCTACACTCCGTCTACACCCAAGTCTCCAACCTCTGCCCTCTGTAACAGTTCTTCAGCACCCCAGTCTCCTCACTCTGCTCTCTGCAACGATCCTTCTGCCCTCAAGTCTCCAAACTGTGCTCTCTGCAACAGTCCTTCTGCATCCGATTTTTCAAACTCTTCTCTCTGTAAGATCCTTCTGCACCCCAGTTTCCAAACTCTTCTCTCTGTAACATTGCTTCTGCACGCCAATCTCTAAACTCTGCTCTCTGCAATGGTCCCTTTGCACCCCAGTCTCCAACCTCTGTTCTCTACAACATTTCTTCTGTACAAGAGTCTTCAACATCTATTTTCTGCAAGGGTCCTTCTTCACCACAGTCTCCAACCTCTGCTTTCTGTATCAGTCCTTCTGCAACACAGTCTCCAAACTCTGCTCTCTGTAAAGGACTTCTGCACCTTACTTTGAAACATCTGCTCTCTGCAACAGTCTTTCTGCACCCCAGTCTTCAACCTTGCTCTCTGTAACAGTCTTTCTGCACCCCAGCCTCCAATATCTGCTCTCTGCCACAGTCCTTCTCCACCCCAGTCTCCAACCTCTGCTCGCTGTAACAGTCCTTCTGTACTGCAGTCTCCAAGCTCTCTTTATAACGATCCTTCTGCTTCCCAGTCTACAAACTCTGCTTTCTGTATAAGTTTTTCTGAACCTCAGTCTCCATTCTCTGCTCTCTGTAACTTTTCTTCTGCACCTCAGACTCCAACCTCTGCTCTCCACAACACTCTTTCTGCGCCCCAATCTCCAACCTCATCTCTGCAACAGTCCTTCTGCAACTCAGTGTCCAACCTCTGATCTCTGTAAAAACCTTCTGAAACGCAGTCTCCAACTTCTGCTTTCTACAATGGTCCTTCTACACCCGAGTCTCCAACCTCTGTTCTCTACAACACTTATTCTGCACCAAATTGTCCAACCTCTTCTCTCTGTAACAGTACTTCTACACCCCAGTCTCCAAACTCTGCTTTCTGTATCAGGCTTTTTGCACCACAGTCTCCAACCTCTACTCTCTGTTACAGTTCTTCTGCACCCCCATTCTCCAACCTCTGCTCTCTTCAACAGTCCTTCTGAACCATAGTCTTCTCACATACTCTCTGAAACAGTCTTCGGTACCCCAGTCTCCAACCTCTGCTCTGTATAACAGTCCTTCTGTACTGCAGTCTCCAACCTATGCTCTCTGTAACGGTCCTTCTGCACCCCAGTCTCCAATCTCTGCTTTCTATATCAGTCCTTTTGCACACCAGTCTCCAACCTCTGCTCTCTTTATCAGTCCTTCTGCACCTCAGTCTACACACACTGCTCTCTCTCACAGTTCTTTTACACCCCAGTTTCCAACCTCTGCTCTCTGAAACAGTCCTTCTGCACCTCAGTCTCCAACCTCTCCTCTCTGTAACAATCCTTCTGCACCTCAGTCAAAAAACTTTGCTGTCTAAAACGGTCATTCTGCAACTATGTCTCCAAACTCTACTCTATGCAATGATCCTTCTGCACCCCATTCTCCAAATACTGCTCTCAGAAACTATCCTTCTGCACCCCAGTCTCCAAACTTTGATCTCTGAAACAGTCTTTGTCCAACCCAGTCTACAACATCTGCTCTTTTCAACAGTCCTTCTGCACCTCAATGTAAAAAATCTGCTCTCTGCAACAGTCCTTCTGCACCCCATTCTTCAACCTCTGCTATCTGCAACAGTCCTTCTGCACCACAGTCCCCAACATCTTCTATCTACAACAGTTCTTTACCCCAATCAAAATGGTGCTCTCTGTAACAGCCCTTCTATACTGCAGTCTCCAAACTTTGCTCTCTGTAAGCGTCCTTGTGCACCCCAGTCTCTAACCTCTTCTGTCTGTAACAGTCCTTCTGCACCTCAGTTTCAAACCTCTGCTTTATGTAAGATCCTTCTGCAACCCAGTATGCAAACTATGCTTTTTGTATCAGTCCTTCTGCACCACAGTCTCCAAACTATGCTCTCTGTAATAGTCCTTCTACCCCTCAGTCTCCAACCTCTGTTTCTACAACAGTCCTGCTACACCTCAGTCTCCAACCTTTGCTATCTGCAACAGTCCTTCTGCAGCCCAGTCTCCAACCTCTGCTCTCTGCAACAGTCCTTCTGACCCCAGTCTACAACATCTGCTCTCTGCAGCATTTTTTCTTCACCCCAGTCTTCAACCTGTGCTCTCTGTAACTGTCCTTTGAACCCCAGTGTCCAACCTCTGCTCTCTGTAGCGATCTTTCTGCGCCTCACTCTCAGAACTCTGCTCTTTGCAAAGATCCTTCTGCACCTGTCTTAAACCTCTGTTCTCTGCAATGATCCTTCTACACACCAGTCTCCAAGCTCTGCTCTCTGTAATAGTCCTTCTGAAAATCAGTGTCCAAACTCCGGTCTCCGTCACAATTCTTCTGCACCTCAGTCTCCAACCACTGCTATCTCTAACAGTCCTTCTGCACCTCAGACTCCAACCTCTGCTCTCTGCAACAGTCCTGCTGCACCCCAGTCTCCAACCTCTGCTCTCTGCAACAGTCCTTCTGCACTTCAGTGTCCAAACTCTGCTCTCTGTAAGATCCTTCTGCAACACACTCTCCAACCTCTACTATCTGCAATGGTCCTTCTGCACCCCAGTCTCCAACATTTTTTCTCTACAACACTTCTTATGCACCCCAGTCTCCAACCTCTGCTCTCTATAACAGTCCTTCTTTTCCGCAGTCTCCAACCTCTGTTTCCTTTAATGGTCCTTCTGCACTCCAGTTTACAACCTCTTCTTTCTGTATCAGTCCTTCTGCACCACAGTCTCCAAACTCTGCTCTCTGTAACAGTCCTTCTGCACCTCAGTCTGCAACCTCTGCTCTCTTCAATAGTCCTACTGCACCCCAGTCTCCAACACCTGCTCTTGACAACAGTCTTTCTCTACCCTAGTCTCCAACCTCTGCTCTTTGCAACAGTCCTTCTGCACCACAGTCTCCAAACTCTGCTTTCTGTATAAGTCCTTCTGCACCCAAGTCTCCAACCTCTGCTGTCTGTAACAGTGGTTCTGCACTTCAGTCACCAACCTCTGCTCTCTGCAACAGTCCTTTGGCACCCAGTCTCAAAATGCTACTCTCTGAAAAAGTCTTTCTCCACCCTAGTCTTCAACCTCTGCTTACTGCAACAGTTCTTCTGCACCCCAGTCTCCAACCTCTATTCTCCATAAGAGTCCTTCTGTACCCAAGTCTCCAACCTCTACTCTCTGCAACAGTACTTCTGCACACCAGTCTCCAACATCTGCTCTCTACAACAGTTCTTCTGCACCACAGTCTCCAATCTCTGCTTTCTGTATCAGTACTTCTGCACTCAAGTCTCTAACCACTGCTCTCTGTAAAAGTCCTTCTGCAACTCAGTGATTAAATTCTGCTCTGAGCAACAGTCACTCCCCACACCAATCTCCAATATCTGCTTTCTGTATCAGTCCCTCTGCACCCCAGTCTCCAAACTCTGCTCTCTATAACAGTCCTTCTGCACCTCAGTCTTCAACCTCTGATCTCTGCAAGGGTCCTTCTGCACCTAAGTCTCCAATCTCTACTCTCTGTAACAGTTCTTCTGGACCCCAGTCTCCAAACTCTGCTCTCTGCAAGGATCCTTCTGCACCCTGTCTCCAAACTCTGCTCGCTGCAACAGTCCTTGTGCACCCAGTCTCCAATGTGTCTCTCTGCAACAGTTATACTGTACCTCAGTCTGAAAACTTTGCCCTCTGCAAGAAACCTTCTTAACCCCAGCGTTCAACCTCTGCTCTCTGTAACAGTCCTTCTGTACCTCAGCTTCCAAAGTCTGCATTCTGTAAGACCCTTCTGAAACCCAGTCTGCAAACTCTGCTCACTGTAAGAGTCTTTCTGCACCCCAGTCTCTAAATTCTGCTCTCTGTAACAGGTCTTCTGCACCTCAGTATCCAATATCTGCTCTCTGCGACAGTCCTTCTGCACCCCAGTCTCCAACATCTGCTCTCTGCAACACTCTTTCTGCACCCTACTCACCAACCTCTGCTTTCTGTATCAGTCCTTCTGCACCCCAGTCTGCATCCTATGCTCTCTGTAATAGTTCTTCTGCACCTCAGTCTCCAACCGATACTCTCTGAAACAATCCTTCTCCACCCCAGTCTTCAACTTCTTCTCTCAGCCACAGTCCTTCTGCACGCCAGTCTCCAAACTCTACTGTCTGCAACAGTTCTTCTACACCCCAGTCTCCAACCTCTGCTCTCTAAACCAGTTTGTCTCTACCTCAGTATCCAACCACTGCTCTATGTAAGATCCTTATGCAACCCACTTCTTAAACTCTACTCTCTGTAACTGTCCTTCTGCACCCCAGTCTCCAAGCAATGCTCTCTGCAAAAGGCCTTCTGCACCCCAGTCTTTAAATTCTTCTGTCTGTAGCAGACCTTTTGACCCCAGTCTCCAATCTCTTCTCTCGTCAACAATCCTTCTGCACCCCAGTCTCCAACCTCTGCTCTCTGAAACAGTCCTTCTGCACCCCAGTCTCCAAAGTATGCTTTCTGTATGATAATTCTGCATACCTGTATCCAACCTCTGCTCTCTGTAACAGTCCTTCTTTACAACAGTCTCCAACTTCTGATCTCTGTAAGGGTCCTTCTGCACCTCAGTCTCCGAACTCTACTCTCTGCAACACTCCTTCTGCACCCCAGTCTCCAAACTGCTTTCTGCAACAGTTTTTCTGCACCTCAGTCTCCAAACATTGCTCTCTGTATAAGTCCTACTGCACCCCTGTCTCCAAACTGTTCTCTCTGTAAAAGTCCTTCCTCACGACAGTCTCCAACCTCTGCTGTCTCTAAGGATCCTTCTGCACACATGTCTCCAACATTTGCTCTCTGCAACGATCCTTCTGCAGCAGAGTCTATAACGTCTGCTCTCAGTAACAGTCTTTTTGCACCTCAGACTCCAACCTCTGCTCACTGCAACAGTCCTTTTGCACCTCAGTCTCCAAACTCAGCTCTCTGCATAGATCCTTCTGCACCTCAGACTCTAAACTCTACTCTCTATAACAGTCCTTCTGCACTCCGGTCTCAAACCTCTGCTGTCTGCAAAGATCCTTCTGCACACCAGTTTCCAATGTCTGCTCTCTGCAACAGTCCTTCTGCACCCCAGTCTCCAACCTGTGCTATCTGCAACGACCCTTCTGCACCCCAGTAACCAACATCTGGTCTATGCAACAGTCCTTCTGCACCCCTGTCTCCAACCTCTGCTCTCTGCAAAATCCTTCTGCACCTCAGTCTGAAAACTCTGTTATCTGCAACAATCCTTCTGCACCCCAGTCTCCAAACTCCGCTCTCTGTAATAGTCCCATTGCACATCAATCTCAAACCTCTGCTCTGTGTAAAATATTTCTGCAACCCTGTCTCCAAACTCTGCTCTCTGTTACAGTCCTTCTGCATCCCAGTCTCCAAAATCTGCTTTCCGCAACAGTCCTTGTTAACCCCAGTCTCCAAACTCTGCTCTCTGCAACAGTCCTTCTGCACCCCAGGCTCCAAATTCTGTTCTTTGTAACAATCATTCTTCACCTCACTTAACAAACTCTTATCTCTGCAATGGTCCTTCTGCACTACAGTCTTCAAACTCTGCTCTCTGTAACAATCCTTCTGCACCTCAGTCTCCAATCTCTGCTCTTTGTTACAGTCCTTCTGAACCCCAGTCTCCAAACTCTGCTCTCTGCAACGAACCTTCTGGACCCGAGTCTCCAAAGTCTGCTCTCTGCAACAGTCCTTGTGCACCACAGTCTCCAACCTCTGCTCTCTGTAAGATCCTTCTGCACTCCAGTTTCCAAACTCTGCTCTCCGTAACATTTCTTTTTCACCCCAGTCTCCAACCTCTGTCCTCTGCAACAGTCCTTCTGCTCCCCAGTCTCCGAGATCTTCTCTCTGTAACAGACATTATGTACCGCAGTTTCCAACCTCTGCTCTCTGTAACAGTCCTTCTACAACCCAGTCTCCAACCTCTGCTTTTTTGAATAAGTCTTTCTGAACCCAGTCTAAAACCTCTGCTCTTTGTAACTATCCTTCTGCAACTCACTCTCCAACCTGTGCTTTCTGTAACAGTTCTTCTGCACCCCAGTCTTCAACCTCTTCTCTCTGTAACAGTCCTTCTATACCGCAGTCTCCAAACTGTGCTCTCTATAACGGTCCTTCTGCACATCAATTTCCAATCTCTGCTTTCTATAACAGTCCTTATGCACGTCAGTCTCCAACATCTGCTCTCTGTAAGTTCCTTCAGCAAACCAGTCTCCAAACTCTGCTCTATGTAACAGTCGTTCTGCACCCTAGTCTCCAAACTCTGCTCTCTGTAACAGTTTTTTTGCACCCCAGTCTCCAAACTCTGCTATCTGTAACAGTCCTTCTGCACCTCATTCTCCAACCTCTTCTCGCTGCAACAGTCTTTCTGCTCCCCAGTCTCCGAGATCTGCTCTCTGTAACAGTCCTGCTGTACCTCAGGGTCCAACCTCTGCTCTCAGTTTCGGTTCTTCTACACCCCAGTCTCCAAACTCTGCTTTAAGTATCAGCCTTTCTGAACCCGAGTATCCAAGCTCTGTTCTCTGTGTCCATGCTTGTGCACCTAAGTCTCCAACTTGTGCTCTCTGTAAGAGTCCTTCTGCATCTCAGTCTCCAACCTCTGCTCTTGGTAACAGTCCTAAACCACAGTCTCCAAACTCTGCTCTCTTTAACGGTACATCTGCACCCCAATTTCCAACCTCTGCTTCCTGTAACAGTCCTTCTGCACCTCAGTCTCCAAACTCTGCTCTCTGCAACAGTCCTTCTACACCCCAGTCTCCAACATCTAGTCTCTGCAACAGTCCTTCTGCATTACAGTCTGAAAACTCTGCTGTCTGCAACGAACCTCCTGCACCCCAGTCTATTACCTCAGGTGTCTGTTACAATCCATCTGCACCTCAGTCTCCAAACTCTGCTCTCTGTAAGATCCATCTGAACCCCAGTCTCTTACCTCTGCTCTCTGTAACAGTTCTTCTGAAGCTCAGTCTCCAACTTCTTCTCTCTGCAACAGTTCTTCTGCACCCCAGTCTCCAACATCTACTCTCTGTAACAGTCCTTCTGCACCTCAGTTTCCAAACTCTGCGATGTGCAACAGCCTTCTGCACCCAAGTCTGAAAACTCTGCTCTCTGCAACAATCTTTCTGTACCCCCGTCTCCAACGTCTGTTCTCTCCAACAGTCCTTCTCACCACAGTATCCAACCTGTGTTCTCTGTAAGAGCTTTCTGCACTTCAGTTTCCAAACTCTGCTCTCTAACATTCCTTCTCCATCCTAGTCGCCAACCTCTGCTTTCTGCAAGTGTCCTGCGGCACCCCTGTATCCAAAGTCTGTCCTCTGCAACAGTCCTTCTGCTCCCCAGTCTCCAGTAACTGCTCTCTGTAACAATCCTTCTGTACCGCAGTCACCAAACTCTGCTCTCTGTAACAGTCCTTCTGAACCCCAGTCTCCAAACTCTGCTCTCTGTAACAGTTATTTTGCACCCCAGTCTCCAAACTCTGCTATCTGTAACAGTCCTTCTGCACCTCATTCTCCAACCTCTTCTCGCTGCAACAGTCTTTCTGCTCCCCAGTCTCCGAGATCTGCTCTCTATAACAGTCCTGCTGTACCGCAGTGTCAAACCTCTGCTCTCAGTTTCGGTTCTTCTACACCCCAGTCTCCAAACTCTGCTTTTGGTATCAGCCTTTCTGAACCCGAGTATCCCAGCTCTGTTCTCTGTGTCCATGCTTCTGCACCTCAGTCTCCAACTTGTGCTCTCTGTAAGATTCATTCTGAATCCCAGTCTCCAACCTCTGCTCTTGGTAACAGTCCTAAACCGCAGTCTCCTAAATATGCTCTCTTTAACGGTACATCTGCACCCCAATTTCCAACCTCTGCTTCCTGTAACAGTCCTTCTGCACCTCAGTCTCCAAACTCGGCTCTCTGCAACAGTCCTTCTACACCCCAGTCTCCAATATCTGGTCTCTGCAACAGTCCTTCTACACCCCAGTCTCCAACATCTGGTCTCTGCAACAGTCCTTCTGCATTACAGTCTTAAAACTCTGCTGTCTGCAACGAACCTCCTGCACCCCAGTCTCCTACCTCAAGTGTCTGTTACAATCCTTCTGCACCTCAGTCTCCAACCTCTGCTCTCTGTAAGATTCATCTGAACCCCTGTCTCTTACCTCTGCTCACTGTAACAGTTCTTCTGCAGCTCAGTTTCCAACTTCTTCTTTCTGCAACAGTTGTTCTGCACCCCAGTCTCCAACATCTACTCTCTGTAACAGTCTTTCTGCACCTCAGTCTCCAAACTCTGCGATCTGCAACAGCCTTCTGCACCCAAGTCTTCAAACTCTGCTCTCTGCAACAATCTTTCTGGACCCCAGTCTCCAACGTCTGCTCTCTCCAACAGTCCTTCTGCACCACAGTCTCCAACCTGTGTTCTCTGTAAGATCTTTCTGCACTCAAGTTTCCATACTCTGCTCTCTAACATTCCTTCTCCACCACAGTCGCCAACCTCTGCTTTCTTCAAAGGTCCTGAGGCACCCCTGTATCCAAAGTCTTTACTCTGCAACAGTCCTTCTGCTCCCCAGTCTCCAGTATCTGCTCCCTGTAACAATCCTTCTGTACCGCAGTCACCAAACTCTTTTCTCTGTAACGGTTCTTCTGCACCCCATTCTCCAACCTCTGCTTTCTGTATCAGTCCTTCTGAACCCCAGTATCCAACCTCTGCTCTCTGTGTCTATTCTTCTGCACCTCAGTCTCCAACCTGTGCTTTCTGTAACAGTCCTTCTGCACCCAAGTCTTTCACCTCTTCTCTCTGTAACAGTCCTTCTATACAGTAGTCTGCAAACTCTGCTCTCTGTAAAGGTCCTTCTGCACCCCAATTTCCGACCTCTGCTTTCTGTAACAGTCCTTCTGCACCTCAGTCTAAAAACTCTGCTGTCCGTAACAGTCCTTCTACACCTCAATCTCCAACCTCGGCTCTCTGTAAGAGTACTTCTGCACCTCAGTATGAAACCTTTGCTGTACACGATCCTTCTGCACCCCAGTCTCCAACCACTGCTCTCTGTAAAAGTCCACCTGCACCTAAGTCCCAACCTCTGTTCTGTGTAAGATCCTTCAGCAACCCAGTTAAAACTCTGCTCTCTGTAACAATCTTTCTGCACCCCAGTCTCCAACATCGCCTCTCTATAACAGGCCTTCTGCACACCAGTCTACAAATCTGCTCTCTGTAGCAGGCCTTTTGCACCCCAGTCTCCAAACTCTGCTCTCTGCAACGATCCTTCTGCACCCTACTATTTAAACTCTGCTCTCTGCAATGATCCTACTGCACCCCAGCTTCTAACCTCTGATCCCTACAACAGTTATTCTAAACCTCAGTCTCCAAAATCTGCTCTATGTATGATCCTTCTGCACCACTGTCTCCAACCTCTGCTTTCTGTAACAGTTTTTCTGCACCCCAGTCTCCAACCTCTGCTCTCCACAACAGTTCTTCTGCACCCCAGTCTCCAAACTCTGCTCTCTGCCACAGTCCTTCGGCACCCTAGTTACCAACATTTCTCTCTTTTACAGTCCTTCTGAACTCCAGTCTTCAACCTCTTCTCTCTGTAAGAGTCCTCGTGTACTGCAGAATCAAAATTCTTCTCTCTATAATGGTCTTTCTGTACCCCAGACTGCAATATCTGCTTTCTGTATCAGTCCCTCTGCACCCCAGTCTCCAAACTCTGCTCTCTATAACAGTCCTTCTGCACCTCAGTCTTCAACCTCTGATCTCTGCAAGGGTCCTTCTGCACCTAAGTCTCCAATCTCTACTCTCTGTAACAGTGCTTCTGCACCTCAGTCTCCAAACTCTGCTCTCTGTAAGATCCTTCTGCAACCCAGTCTCCAACTCTTCTCTCTGTAATAGTCCTTAATCCCCCCAGTCTCCATACTCTGCTCTCTGTAACAGGCCCTTCTGCACCCCAGTCTCTAACCTCTGCTCTCTTTATCAGTCCATCTGCAAGGCAGTCTCTAACGTCTGCTCTCTGCAACGATCATTCTGCACCCCAGTCTCAAAACTCTGTTCGCTGCAACAGTCCTTGTGCAACCCAGTCTACAACATCTTCTCTCTGCAACATTTCTTCTGTACCTCCGTCTGAAAACTCTGCTCTCTGCAATAATCCTTCTGCACCCCAGTTTCCAAACTCTGCTCTCTGTAACAGTCCTACAGCACCTCAGTCTCCAACCTCTGCTTTAAGCAACAGTCCTTCTGCACCCCAGTCTCCAACCTCTGCTTTGTGTAAGGATACTTCTGCACAACAGTCTCCAACTTCTGCTCTCTGTAACAGTCCTTCTGGACCTCAGTGTCAAACTCTTTTCTCTGTAAGATACTTCTGAACCCAGTCTCCAAAGTCTCCTTTCTGTAACAGTCCTTCTGCACCCAGTCTTTAACCTCTGCTCTCTGCAACAGTCCTTCTGCACCTCAGTCTCCCACCTCTGTTTTCTGCAACAGTCCTTCTCAAACAAATCTCCAACTTCTGCTCTTTGCAATATTCCTTATGCACCCCAGTCTCAACCTGTGCTCTCTGAAAAAGTCCTTCTGCACCCAAGTCTCTAACCTCTGCTCTCTGCAACGATCCTTCTGTACCTCAGTCTCGAACCTCTGCTCTCTGCAACGATCCTTTTGCACCCCAGTCTGAAAACTCTGCTAGCTGCAACAGTCTTTGTGAACCCCAGTCTCCAAAATCTGCTTCCTGCAACAGTTCTTCTGTACCTCAGTCTGAAATCTCTGCTCTCTGCAATAATCCATCTGCACCCCAGTCTCCAAACTCTACTCTCTGTAACAGTCCTTCTGTACCTAGTCTCCAATCACTGCTCTCTGCAACAGTCCTTCTACACCCCAGTCTCCATACTCTGATCGCCCCAACGATCCTTCTTAACCCCAGTCTCCAAACTCTGTTCTCTACATCAGTTCTGATGCACCCAGACTCCAACCTCTGCTCTCTGTAACAGTCCTTGTGTACCACAGTCTCCAACCTCTATTCTCTCTAAGGGTCCTTATGCACCTTCGTATCCAACCTCTACTTTTTGTATCAGTCGTTTTGAACCACAGTGTCCAAACTCTGCGTTCTGTAACGGTCCTTCTGCAACTCAGTCTGCAACGTCTGCTCTCTGCAACAGTACTTCTGCACCCCAGACTCAATTTTCTGCTCTCGGCAACAGTCATTTTTCACCCCAGTCTCCAAAATCTGCTCTCTGAAACAGTCATTCTCCACCCCAGTCTCCAAACTTTGGTCTCTGTAACAATCCTTTTGTACCGCATTCTGCAACCTCTGCTCTCTGTAAGGGTACTTCTGCACCCGAGTCTCCAACCTCTGCTTTCTGTGTCAGTCCTTATGCATCCCAGTCTCCAAACTCTGCTCTAAGTAACTGTCCTTCTGCATCTTAGTCTCCAACCTCTGCTCCCTGCTACAGTCTTTGTGGACCCCAATCTCCAACCTCTACTCTCTGCAACAGTCCTTGTACATCCCAGTCTAAAACCTCTGCTCTCTGCAACAGTCCTTCTGCCCCAGTATCCAACCTCTGCTAGCTGCAATAGTCCTTGTGAACCCCAGTCTCCAGCATCTGCTTCCTGCAACAGTTTTTCTGTACCTCAGTCTGAAAACTCTAGTCTCTGCAATAATCCTTCTGCACCCCAGTCTCAAAACTCTGCTCTCTGCAAAGTTCCTTCTGCACCTCAGTCACCAACCTCTACTCTCTGTAACAGTGCTTCTGCACCTAAGTCTCCATTCTCTGCTCTCTATAAGATCCTTCTGCACTCCAGTCTCTAACCTCTGCTCTCTGTATCAGTCCATCTTCACCCTGGTCCCTAACGTCTGCTCTCTGCAACGATCATTCTGCACCCCAGTCTCCAACCTCTGCTCCCTGCAACAGTCCGTGTGCAACCCAGTCTACAACATCTGCTCTCTGCAACAGATCTTCTGTACCTCAGTCTGAAAACTCTGCTGCCTGCAACGATTTTTCTGCACCCAAGTCTCCAACCTCTGCTCTCTGTAACAGTCCTTCTGCACCTCAATCTCCAACCTCTGCTTTCAGCAGCAGTCTTTCTCCACCCCAGTCTACAACATCTTCTCTCTGCAATATTTCCTCTGCTCCCCAGTATCAAACCTGTGCTCTCTGTAAAAGTCCGTCTGCACCGCAGTCTCCAACCTCTGTTCTTTGTAACAATCCTTCTGCACCTCAGTTTCGAACCTCCGCTCTCTGTAAAAGTCCTTCTGCACCTCAGTCTCCAAACTCTTTTCTATGTAAGATCCTTCTGTAACCCAGTCTCTAACGTCTGCTCTCTGTAACAGTCCTTCTGCACCCCAGTCTTTAACCTCTGCTCTCTGTAATGGTCCTTCTGCACCCCAGTCTCCAACATCTGCTTTCTCTATCAGTCCTTCTGCACCTCAGTCTCCAACCTCTGCTTTCTGCAACAGTCCTTCATCAACCCAGTCTCCAAACTCTGCTCTCTGTAATGATCCTTCTGCACCCAAGTCTAAAACCTCTGTTCTCTGCAACGATCCTTC
Source organism: Ictidomys tridecemlineatus (assembly GCF_052094955.1). Taxonomy (NCBI): domain Eukaryota; kingdom Metazoa; phylum Chordata; class Mammalia; order Rodentia; family Sciuridae; genus Ictidomys; species Ictidomys tridecemlineatus. Next base: position 101,375 of record NW_027521223.1, read on the forward strand.
TGCACCTCAGTCTCCAACCTCTGCTCTCTGCAAAGATCCTTTGGCACCCCAGTCTCACACCTCTCTTCGCTGCAACAGTCTTTGTGAACCCCAGTCTCCAATATCTGCTCTCTGCAAGAGTTCTTCTGTACCTCAGTCTGAAAACTGTGCTCTCTGCAATAGTGCATCTGCACCCCAGTCTTCAACCTCTACTCTCTGTAACAGTCCTTCTGTACCTCAGTTTCCAAACTCTGCTCTATGCAACAGTCCTTCTGCACCCCGCTCTCAAACCTATGCTTTCTGTAACAGTCCTTCCGCACCTCTGTCTCCAAACTCTGCTCTCTGAAAGAAACTTTTACAACCCAGTCTCCAAACTCTGCTCTCTGTAACAGTCCTTCTACACCCCAGTCTCCAACCTCTGCTTTCTGTATCACTCCTTCTGCAATACAGTTTTTAATGTCTGCTCGCTATAACAGTCCTGCAGCACCTAACTCTGCAACCTCTGCTCTCTGTAACAGGCCTTCTTCACCCCAGTCTCCAAACTCTGCTGTCCGCAACAGTCCTTCTGTACCCCAGTCCCCAACCTAAGCTCTCTGAAAGATCCTTCTGCACCCAAGTCTCCAAACTCTACTCTCTGTAACAGTCCTTCTGCACCCCAGTCTCAAACCTATACTCTCTGTAACAATCCTTCTGCCCATTAATCTTTAACCTCTGGTCTCAGCAACGGTCTTTTTCCACCGAGTCTCCAACTTCTGTTCTTTGCAACAGTCCTTCTGCACCACAGTCTGCAACATATGCTCTCTGTAACAGTACTTCTGTAGTGCAGTCTCCAACCTCTGCTCTCTGTAACATTCCTTCTGCACCTCAGTCTAAATCTCTGCTGTCTGAATCAGTCCTTCTGCACACCTGATTCAAAACTCTGCTCTCTGAAACAGTCCATCTTCACCTCAGTCTCCAACCTCTGCTTTCAGCAGCAGTCCTTCTCCACCCCAGTCTACAACATCTGCTCTCTGCAATATTTCCTCTGCTCCCCCAGTATCAAACCTGTGTTCTCTGTAAAAGTCCATCTTCACCCCAGTCTCCAACCTCTGCTCTTTGTAACGATCCTTCTGCACCTCAGTTTCGAACCTCCGCTCTCTGTAAAAGTCCTTCTGCACCTCAGTCTCCAAACTCTTTTTTTTGTAAGATCCTTCTGAAACCCAGTCTCAAACGTCTGCTCTTTGTAACAGTCCTTCTTCACCCCAGTCTTTAACCTCTGCTCTCTGTAATGGTCCTTCTGCACCCCATTCTCCAACATCTGCTTTCTCAATCAGTCCTTCTGCACCTCAGTCTCCAACCTCTGCTTTCTGCAACAGTCCTTCGGCAACCCAGTCTTCAAACTCTGCTCTCTGTAATGATCCTTCTGCACCCAAGTCTCAAAACTCTGCTCTCTGCAACGATCCTTCTGCACCTCAGTCTCCAACCTCTGCTCTCTGCAAAGATCCTTTGGCACCCCAGTCTCAAACCTCTGCTCGCTGAAACAGTCCTTGTAAACCCCAGTCTCCAACATCTGCTCTCTGCAACAGTTCTTCTGTACCTCAGTCTGAAAACTCTGCTCTCTGCAATAGTGCATCTGCACCCCAGTCTTCAACCTCTACTCTCTGTAACAGTCCTTCTGTACCTCAGTCTCCAATCTCTGCTCTATGCAACAGTCATTCTGCACCCCATGCTCAAACCTATGCTCTCTGTAACAGTCCTTCTGCACCCCAGTCTCCAAACTCTGCTCTCTGAAAGAAACTTCTACAACCCAGTCTCCAAACTCTGCTCTCTGTAACAGTCATTCTACACCCCAGTCTCCAACCTCTGCTTTCTTTATCACTCCTTCTGCACCACAGTTTTTAAAGTCTGCTCTCTGTAACAGTCCTACTGCACCTCACTCTGCAATGTCTGCTCACTTTAACAGGCCTTCTTAATCCCCTTCTCCAAACTCTGCTTTCCACAACAGTCCTTCTGTACCCCAGTCCCCAACCTAAGCTCTCTGAAATATCCTTCTGCACCCAAGTCTCCAAACTCTACTCTCTGTAACAGTCCTTCTGCACCCCAGTCTCAAACCTATACTCTCTGTAACAATCATTCTGCACATTAATCTTTAACCTGCTCTCAGCAACGGTCCTTTTGCACCCCAGTCTCCAACTTCGGTTCTCTGCAACAGTCCTTCTGCACCACAGTCTGCTACATATGCTCTGGGTAACAGTCCTTTTGTACTGCAGTCTCCAACCTCTGCTCTTTGTAACGATCCTTCTGGACTCCAGTCTCTCACCTCTGCTTTCGGTATCAGTTCGTCAGCACCCCAGTCTCCAACCTCTGCTCTCTGTAACATTCCTTCTGCACCTCAGTCTAAATCTCTGCTCTCTGTATCAGTCCTTCTGCACCCCTGATTAAAAACTCTGCTCTCTGAAACTGTCCTTCTTCACCTCAGTCTTCAACAACTGCTTTCTGCAACAGTCCTTCTACACACCAGTCTCCAAACTCTGCTCTCTGGGACAGTCCCTCTATACCCCCATCTCCATAATCTGCTCTCTGCAATGATTCTTCTGCACCCCATTCTCCAACATCTGCTCTGCAATAGTCCCTCTGCAACCCTGTCTCCAAACTCTGTTCTCTATAAGATATTTCTGTACCCCAGTTTCCAAACTCTGCTCTTGCAATGGTCCCTCTGCACACCAGTCTCCAACCTTATTCTAAACAACAGTTCTTCTGTACCGCAGTCTTCAACCTCTGTTCTCTGTAAGGGTCCTTCTTCACCCCAGTCTCCAAACTCTGCTTTCTGTATCACTGCTTCTGCACCACACTCTCCAAACTCTGCTCTCTCTAACAGTTCGTCTGCACCTCACTCTGCAACCTCTGCTCTCTGCAACAATCCTTCTGCACCCCAGTCTTCAACCTCTGCTCTCTGTAACAGTTCTTCTGTACTGCAGTCTCCAACCTCTGCTCTCTGTAACGGTCCTTCTGCACCCGAGTCTCCAAACTCTGCGTTATGTATCAGTCATTCTGCAACTCAGTCTCCAACAGTGTAACAGTGGTTCTGCACCTCAGACTCTAAACACTGTTCTCTGCAACAGTCCTACTGCGCCCCAATCTCCAACCTCTGCTCTCTGCAACAGTCCTTATGCACCTCAGTGTCCAAACTCAGCTCTCTGTAAGATGCTTCTGAAACCAGTCTCCAACCTCTGCTTTCTGCAATGGTCTTTCTGCACCCCAGTCTTCAAACTCTGATCTCTACAATAGTTATTTAGCACCCCAGTCTAAAACATCTGCTCTCTGTAACAGTCCTTCTGTACCACAGTCTCCAAACTCTGTTCTCTGTAATGGTTTTCCTGCACCACATTGTCCAACCTCTGCTTTCTGTATCAGTCCTTTTGCACCACATTCTGGAAACTCTACTGTCTGTTTCAGTCCTTCTGCACCTCAGTCTGCAACCTCTGCACTCTGCAATAGTCCATATGCACCCCAGTCTCTAAATTCTGCTCTCTGTCACATTCCTTCTGTACCCAAGTAACCAACATCTGCTGTCTGCAACAGTCCTTCTCCAACCAAGTCTCCAACCTCTGCTTTCTGTATCACTCCTTCTGCACCACAGTTTTCAAACTCTGCTCTCTGTAACAGTCCTTCTGCACCTCACTCTGCTACCTCTGATCTCTACAACAATCCCTCTGCACCCTAGTCTTCAACCTCTGCTCTCTGTAACAGTCCTTCTGTACTGCAGTTTCCAATCTCTGCTCTCTGTAACAGTCATTCTGCACCCGAGTCTCCAAACTCTGCGTTATGTATCATTCATTCTGCACACCCTTCTCCAACCTCTGCTCTCTGTAACAGTCTTCTGCACCTCACACTCCAACCTCTGTTCTCTGCAAAAGTACTTCTGCGCCCCTATCTCCAACCTTTGCTCTTTGCAACAGTCCTTCTGCACCTCAGTGTCCAAACTCTGCTCTCTGTAGGATCTTTCTGAAACCCAGTCTCCAAACTCTGCTTTCTGCAATGGTCCTTCTGCACCTCAGACTCCAACCTCTGTTCTCTGAAAGAGTCCTTCTACACCCCAGTCTCCATAATCTGCTCGCACCAACGATCCTTCTGCACCCAAGTCTCCAACATCTGCTCCCTGCAACAGTCCTTCTCCATCCCAGTCTCCAAACTCTCGTCTCTGCAACAGTCCATCTGCACCCCAGTCTCCAACCACTGCTTTCTGTATCAGTCCTTCTGCACCCCAGTCTCCAATCTCTGCTCTCTTAACAGTCCTTCTTCACCTCAGTCTCCAAACTCAGCTTTCTGCAACCGTGCTTCTGTTCCCCAGTCTCCAACCTCTGCTCTCTACCATGATCCTTCTGCACCCTAGTCTCAAACCTCTGCTTGCTGCAACAGTCCTTCTGAACCCCAGTCTTTAACATCTGCTCTCTGCAACAGGTCTTCTGTAAGTCAGTCTGAAAACTCTGCTCTCTGCAATAATCCTTCTGCACCCATTCTCCAACCTCTGCTCTCTTTAACAGTCCTTCCATACCTAAGTCTCTAACCTCTGCTTTATGCAACAGTCTTCTGCACCCCAGTCTCCGACGTCTGCTCTCTTCAACAGTATTCTACACCCCAGTCTCCAATCTCTGCTCTCTTCAACAGTCATTCTAAACCCAAGTCTCCATACTCTGATCGCCCCAACGATCCTTCAGCACACCAGTCTCCAACCTCTGGTCTCTACATCAGTTCTTTTACACCCCAGTCTCTTAACTCTGCTCTCAGTAACAGTCCTTCTGTACCGCAGTCTCCAACCGCTGTTCTCCGTGAGGGTCCTTATGCACCCCAGTATCCAACCTCTGCTTTCTGTATCAGTCGTTTTGCACCACAGTCTCAAAACTCTGCCCTCTGTAACAGTCCTTCTGCAACTCAGTCTGCAACCTCTGCTCTCTGCAAAAGGCCTTCTGCATCCCAGTCTTCATCCTCTGCTCTCTGCAAAAGTCCTTTTGCACCCCAGTCTCCAACATTTGCTCTCTGCAACAGTACTTCTCCACCCCAGTCTCCAAACTCTGCTCTCCATAACAGTCCTTCTGTACTGCAATTTACAACCTCTGCTCTGTGTAAGGGTACTTCTACACCCGAGTCTCCAACCTCTGCTTTCTGTATCAGGTCCTTCTGCACCCCAGTCTCCAACCTGTGCTCTGAGTAACTGTCCCTCTGCACCTCAGTCTCGAACCTCTGCTCTCTGCAATGGTCCTTCTGCACCTGAGTCTCCAATTTCTGCTCTGTATCAGTCCTATACGCCTGTCTCCCACATCTACTCTCTGTAACAGTCCTTCTTCAACTCAGTCTTCAACCTCTGCTCTGTGTAACAGTCCTTCTGCACCCCAGTGTCCAACATCTGCTCTGTGTAAAAGTCCTTCCGCACCCCAGTGTCCAACATCTGCCCTCTGCAACGATCCTTCTGCAACCCAGTCTCCAAACTCTGCTCTCTGTAAAAGCCCTTCTTCATGCCCAGTCTCCAACCTCTGCTCTTTATAACAGGCCTCTGCACCCCAGTATCCATACTCTGCTCTCTATAACAATCCATCTGTGCCTCAGTATCCAACCTGTACTCTCTGTAACAGTCCTTCTGCACATCACTCTCCAACATCTGCTCTTTGTAAGTTCCTTCTGCAACCAAGTCTCCAAACACTGCCCTCTGTAACAGTCCTTCTGCATGCCTTCTCCCAACTCTCCTCTCCGTAACAGGCCTTCTGCACCCCATTCTCCAAAGTCTGTTCTCTATAACAACGCTAATGCACCCCAGTCTCCAACCTTTGCGCTCTGTAACAGTCCTGCTGCACCTCGGTCTACAATCTCTGCTCTCTGTAAGATCCTTCTGCAACCTTGTCTAAAAACTCTGCTCTCTGTAACAGTCCTTCTGCAACTCATTTTCAAAACTCTGTTCTTTCAACACTCATTCTGCACCCCAGTCCCCAAACTCTCTGCAACAGTCCTTATGCACCTCAGTGTCCAAACTCAGCTCTCTGTAAGATCCTTCTGAAACTCAGTCTCAACCTCTGCTATCTGCAATGGTTTTTCTGCACCCCAGTCTTCAAAGTCTGATCTCTACAATAGTTATTCTGCACCCCAGTCTAAAACATCTGCTCTCTGTCACAATCCTTCTGTACCGCAGTCTCCAAACTCTTCTCTCTGTAACCGTCCTTTTGCACCCCAGTCTCCAAACTCTGCTTTCTATATCAGTCCTTCTGCACCCCAGTCTACAATCTCTGCTCTCTGTAACAGTTCTGCTGCACCTCATATCCAAACTCTGCTATCTTCAACAGTCCTTATGCACCACAGTCTCCAACCTCTGCTGTGTACAAATTTCCTTCTGCATTCCAGTCTGCAACGTGTGCTCTGTGTAACAGTCCTTCTGCAGCCAAGTCTCCACCTCTGCTCTCTGCAATGATCCTTATGCAACCAAGTCTCAAAACTCGATTCTCTGTAACAGTCCATCTCCACCTCAGTCTTCAACCTCTGCTCTATGATAGAGTCTTTCTGCACCCCAGTGTCCAACATCTGCTCTATAAAAAGTCCTTCTGCACCCCAGTCTCCAACATCTGCTCTTTGCAACAGTCCTTCTGTACCACAGTGTCCAAACTCTGCTCTCTGCAACGATGCGTCTGCACCCCACTCTCCAAACTCTGCTGTCTGAAAGATCCTTCTGACCCAAGTCTTTTTTCAAACTCTGCTCTCTGTAATATTCCTTCTCCACGCCAGTCTCAAAGCTCTGCTTTATGAAACGGTCCTGCTGCACCCCAGTCTCTAACCTCTGTACTCTGCAACACTCCTTCTGCTCCTCAGTCTCTGAACTCTGCTCTCTGTAACAGTCCTTCTGTACTGCATTCTTCAAACTCTGCTTTCTGTAAAGGTAATTTTGCACGCCAGTTTCCAACCTCTGCTTTCTTTCTCCGTCCTTCTGCACCTCAGTTTCCAACCTCTGCTCCCTCCAAAGTACTTCTGCACTCCATTCTACAACTTCTGATCTCTGCAACAGTCCTTCTGAACAACAGTACCCAACATCTGCTCTCTGAAAGAGTCTTTGTGTACCCTATTCTCCTACCTCTGCTCTCTGGAACAGTTTTTCTGTACTGCAGTCTTCAACTTCTGCTCTCTGCAATGAACCTTCTGCACCCCAGTCTTCAACATCTGCTCTTTACAAAAGTCCTTCTGCACCTCAGTCTGAAAATTTTGCTCTCTGCAACAATCCTCCTGCACCAAAGACTTCAACATCTGCTCTCTGTAACAGTCCTTCTGCACCTCAGTCTCCAAACTCTGCTCTATGTAAGATCCTTCTGCAAAACAGTCTCCAAAATTTGCTCCATGTAACAGTCCTTCTGGACCTCAGTCTCCAACCTCTGCTCTCTGTAACATTCGATCT
>NW_027521224.1:0-108548 GCF_052094955.1 Ictidomys tridecemlineatus
AAATAATGCCTGAGTTTATTTCTCTGTTTATCATTATTGTTAATTTAGTCTGAATGTATTTTCATGGAATCTGAAATCATATTCTGATTTTAGTTAATAACAGATAATAATATAATAATAAATGACAAAAACAGAGATAAAACTATTTCTAGTAAGGTATTTCAGGAAATAATCCATGTTGTCTTTAATTCATGACCAATTACTAAAATATATGATCTTTTTAAAAAGCAACCTGGAGAGAAAAATCAGAATAAATACTCTTAGTGAAATAATTTTAACTGAGTCCTTCCCAACTGACTATACATCAAAATTCCCTCTGGGCAGTTTATAAAACCTACCCAAATGCTGCAACCAGAGGTTTCTTCTGTAGACCAGAGATGATCCTGGCAATCTGTATTTTTAAGAGCTTCTACATACTTTGAGGTACTACAAATTGGGAAATCAACTTTTCATGGCTGGAGACCAAAAATGTTTGATCATAACTGCCATTTATGGTTCAGAGATACTGGAAAAACAAGTGTCACCTTCATGACACACATGCATAAGTTGAAGGAGAAGGTACTTTTCTTTTTAGGATGATGTAGGATATGAAGTGTTGAACGCTGATACCAATATGAAGTTGGTATTCAGGAAAGTCTGCCTCCTTTTTTTCTTACTCCCAAAGACTGGCCCTCACACTAACACCAAAGTGCAGCTTCAGCTCTCTGACTTGCTAGGCTCCCACCTCCAGCATAAAGAAATGCCAAAATAAATGTTCTGCCCATTTCAGCTGATGGATCTTTCTAGCCACTAGGCCACCTGCATGTCTTGCAGGGACTTTCCAAATGCCATTAAAAATGATTCTGTAAACCAAATAAGTCCAAAGAACTTCTGTGGTCCTGAAACAAGGGTTCCAGGTAAGACAACATATTTAATGTGGGTAAGTTGAAAAGTAGTTCATAAAGAAATGATTATCAGGAGTCTATGGAGATAGCAACAGTATCCTGGAGGCCAAGATGCAGGTAAGGCAGGACACAGGCTGTCTGTGGCAAGAAGGGCAGAAAAGGAACAGGCAACTCAAACCTGGAGACTCAGGAGGCCCCTTCACAAGAACTGTGACACAACTTGTCCACAGTGACCTTTAGGAAGAAAGAACAGTAAGTCCCCACCCTCACTCTCCTCTTTCCTGATCCTTGATTGATGAAGCTCCCCATTGCTCCGAGGTGAGGGTCAGCTTCCCAGGGAACAGAACAGCCATAGCTGAGAACTGAGAGTAGACAGGAGGAGACGTGAACACATTCTCCCTAAGCCTAGTGTTCCAGAGTATCACAAAGAGCATGGTTCTTCACCTGAAGCCATTAAAATAGTTCTAATGCTTACTTATATCTTTTAAAAGCATTAAGGAAATCCAATTAATAACAAAAAAACATACATTTTAAATTGTATTTATTTGACCTGAGCATCTCTGTCTTTCTCATTCCTTCCTCGAAAACACCCTCTGAAATGAAGTTCTCACCACCCTTAAGTTGGCCATTATTTTTCCTTATAAGTACACAGTAGCTAATTCTGGACCCCCCATCTCAGCCAGTTCCACTACAGTTCTTGCCCACTGCACTTCTGCTGTCCTGCAAGTGCTCAGAAACAACTGGTAGTTTCATTATCTGAGCAAACATCAGAAAGGTGTTTTCTACGAAAACCGTTGACTTATACTCTTGTTTATTTCTCTCATACTTAGTAAGAAAATAGAAAAAATCTGAAAATAGCTCAAGCAAAAAGCAAATGGTCTTCTATAAACCAGAGTAGGATTGCTTTTTCATATATGAAATGTAAATATTGACTGTACCTGACACGTGCTTTGGGACTGGTAGCATTCTAAGCTTTCTCAGATTTCTTTCTGTTTAATTTTCACAAAATACCCCTGTGAAGTAAGTAGAAATTGCTATTTCTTTAACACTGAAAAAAATTAAATGATTTCATAGAAAAAAACACAGCTACTAAGTGAAGAATTCCAAATTGGAATCCAGAATATATTCAACATAAATATACTTGTCCCTAAGAATTAAAAACACTGAAAAAAGTGAAAAGTATTTATCGACCAATACAAATATTTTCACACCAAGACAAATACTCTGTTTTTAAACATACCAATGGAGATTTATAGAAAAAATATAAGAAAAAAATATTTGGTTTTTTTGTACATTGTCACTTATAAAAATTAGTGAAATAATTGAACATAAGATAAAATTGTAAAAACAAGATAAAATTGAAATATTAGGAAGTGCTAATGACCTCACAAAAAAACTAAAAAGACTACTGCAAAATATGATTCAACTGGTACAAAATGAGAAAAACTGTGGACAATTCCTCTCTAATATGGAGCAACATTTAGACTTCTTAAAAGTAACTGGCAAATTTAAATAGAACTTGCTAGAGATCCTAGGGATGAGGAAGATAAAGGTCAACTTTCTTTTCCTAGATGAGCAGAAGAGGCTGACCTAAAGACAATAACACAAATTGGCTATTTCTGTGATGTCCCATTAAGACTATTCACACCAAAGAATGTCCAAGATGCAATTAGGATGGAAAATACAGAGAATCAACTTTTTTGAAGGTGCTAACAAAATTCACCAGATCAGTGATAGATGTTAAGTTATGAACTAAAATATGTAATTTAAATGTCCAAGGGCAAGAATCAGAATCTCTATAGGTAATCTGATCATCCCAAATAGACAAAAGATGACAGAAGCAAGGATCATAACAATAGTACATTTCATAAATTAACTGCCTCCAATAAGCAAAAACAACTAGGAGGGGAGGCTGAAGGACCTGAGCTCAACAAGTAAGATCCATCATCATGTTTGGCTGGAGCAGCCATGGAAGATACAGGTAGAGAAACTGAGGCAAGAATAAGTGAAAAGGGGAAAACCTTTGAGTGTTGTCCATGCTTTTTATTAATCCAACTCATTTCTCAACTAAATGCTAAAGCTCCATTGCAGATAGCGGAAAAGATTCTGGAATCAGATTGACTTCAATTTGATTTTGAACTCTGCTCCAAGACTTGAAGTGACATCACTTATTTGAGCTTCAGCGCCCTCATCTCCAGAGATAAAGAAAAATAAACTAGTTAAGTAAATAGAGATATTCAGTTCATTGAGGTCATGATTTGTTTCTATGCTCTGTAAACCCTTTGTACACATCTCCAATGAGTCAGATGAATCCTAGAAATTAAAGGAAACTTTAAGACAATCAACTGATGGGACTGGGCATCTTTCACTGACTATTACTTAGTTGTAGAGAGAGTAACTTGAGGCATTCAGGGAACAATGGTATTCAGCTTGTTAGACCAGACTTGTAAATATTAAACAGTTTAGCTCAGGTTTCCGTTGCTTATTTAGAGCTCTGAGTGGGAATCATGGCATGTTTCATCTTCTCTAAAATCACTTTACTTTTTGTGTGATGAAGCATTTTAAAAATAAATGATAGACTTCAGGACATTCTACCTCTAAACTTTTTGATATTCATGTTTATTAAGGTTTTCCTACATATTCAAATTTGCATTATCATAAGTAGAAATAACTAATTTTCTTATTATCCTCAAATGGCCAATTCCTATTTTAATTTCTGTAAATTTTCCCTAAAATGTCTCATTACTGTCTTGTTCATACCAGAAACCAATCTAAGACCTCACACTTCATGTGGTTACTATGGCCTAGAATTTTCCTGTAGTCTAAAAACCATAAATGACAACACACTTTCTCTTTGCAACCAGACCCCTTACTTCATATTTACTCTGCAGCCACTCATGATGAACCAACTTCTCCCCATCACAGGCCATCAAAACTACTGCCTCTGAGATTGTGTTCTGTAAGAACCCAAATCCAATGGCCTCTTCACCAACATTCCTTTTGAATATTCTTCATCAACTGACACTACAAGCCACCCTTTCTTGAAACACAGTCGCCTTTCCCTGACTATTCCTTACCTCTCCCCTTTTTGCTCCTTCTTTTTTTGCCTCTCCTTTAAATGCTGATATGCCTGTATAATTTAGTTTTCTGCCCTTCTAGCTTGAAGCTTTTTTTCCTTCTTCTTACTCTAATGGCTTCCACCACAATTAAAATAGAATTTAATTCTAAAATATTGTCTTTGATCACAGTTTTGAATACCAGATTCTTAAAACAACTATAGAGTTCATATTTCCTAAACTGATCCTATGAGTTTCTTCCTTGTTATTAGTTAAGGTATCATTTTATCATATAACAAAGAAATCAGCATCAGCATAAACAATATAGAATTATTTTCTCTTTAATTACAGCTGGCAATGAATCACACCTACCATGGTCTGAAACTCTGAGTCATATTGAACCTTTCCTCCCTTAAGTTGGTTTTATTAGGTATTTTGTTACAGTGATGGAAAGCTGGATAACATTAATATTGAGATAAAGTAGAGTTATGCTGCCCTAAAGTGATAAATATCTAACAGATGAGGTGGAGGCTCTGCTCATTAGATTACAGCCATGTAAGGGGAAGATTACAACATGAATGGAAAGATCTGGGTTCACTTAGCCTTGCTTGCAAGAAAAATCAACTGCTCTGTCTCTGTGCATAATAGTGTTTTGTGAACACAACACTTAGAAGTTCAATAAACACATTTATGTCACTATTCTGCATCAAATTATGAGTTTGTTCAGAAGGTAAACCTGACACCACTATTTCATTCAATGACAAAAGAGGAAAGAAAATAAATGTAATTTTGACACTCACTTCTAAAGCTGACATGAGTATAGGGAGAAAAACATCAAATATTAATTGAATATATTTCAGTGCAAAAAATTATTAATACTCAAATGTTTATTTAATTACAGTACAAAATAAAGAAAAACTTACATGTTAGTAAAATGTATGCAGAAAGATTACCTTTTGGAAGTGATAAAGGAAAGAAAATTATTTACTTTCCACCAGAAAAAAAAAAGTAATTAGAAATAATGGGTATGTTAAGAAAATTAAGGTATTAGGGTATAATGTTTTAAAATCCACAAACTGATTTGACTTTATTAATGCTCATTGTGATAACATGAAATACAATAAATATGATTGTCTTAAGAGATAGATAGATAGATGAAAGAAAAATATTTAGAAGTCAGAGTTCTTTTAATCATAGGTAAAATTGATACACTCAAATTCAAGCCAAAAGGTTAACTGGCTTAATATTTATATCAGCTGATTGTGACTTTAGTTGTCAACTGTTAGTATCTAGTTTCTTCATAAAAATGTGATCTTATTTACTCATTTGGAAACAACACTCATTTAGTGATAATTTTCTCATTTCACAAAAAAAAGAAAGTGATTCTTGGAAGGCTTAGCTATTTTCTACATTTCATGTGGTCAATGGGGGAATCAAAAATAGGACTTCAGCCTGTTTGGAGGAGATAACAAATGTTAAAAGATATTTGTGAACTCATGAAGCTATAAAAGGGTAGGTTCTGTACATGCCTAATTAGAACACTGAGCACTCAAATACGTCTCCACTAAATCCTACTACAAATGACTTCTTTTACCATAGCATGGCACTGCCATTAAGACTGATGTTTATTATTATTACAAAAAGACAAACAAGAGTTGAATTGAGGAAAATATATTATACTTTTTACAAATATGATGTCTCTACCATCTGCTTATAACCGCTTTAGGGATTTCTTTATTTTCCTGCTGCCATTTTGAACAGTTTGGTTGATTTCCCCTCTATTAACCCCCCAAATTTATAGGCAAAATTCCTTACCTTGGTACTTAGCATTAAAAGAAAGATATTTCCATTTTCAGGGCAATGGAACTCAGTGCCCTACAGGAACCTGACAAGAGCCTCTCGGTGTGTCTTTCTTCAAGAAAGGTCTTGACTGCAGTTGAGTCTGTGTGCATATCTCATTCATATTCTTTGCCACTGAGATGGAGGCACAGCTGAGTAAATAATTTCAGATTATTTAGGTACCCAAGTTTATGGCAGAAGATCTAAAGGAAATTGTTTTATTGCTACGTTGTTGTAATAGGGAAGGTGGCCCAGGGAGGGATATGAATCCATAATAGGAGGAACACACGAGTGCCATGGATTTTGCTCTCAACTTTTTAAATTATTTGGCAACAACATCCGTGTGCATATCTGTAATGATCTGATGGCTCCGAGTCCCTTAGTAACTACTCAAACACAGTTGTGCTATAAAAAAAAATTGGGGGGCTGGGGATGTGGCTCAAGCGGTAGTGCACTCGCCTGGCATGCATGCGGACCGGGTTTGATCCTCAGCACCACATACCAACAAAGATGTTGTGCCCGCCAAAAACTTAAAAAATAAATATTAAAAAAATTTTCTCTCTCTCTCTCTCTCTCTCTCTCTCTCTCTCTCTCTCTCTCTCTCACTCTCTCATTTAAAAAAAATGAGCGGCAGGATGCTGGAAGTTAAAGAGTAATTCTGGATTCTTTACCACACTACTCTCATGGGGAATTGTATTTCTGGTTTCAAAATTGTCCTAACAGGCCACAAAGAACTTCATGGTGGACTCAATTCAACATAAGAAAGTCACAACCTATTCAGTTACTCTAACAAAGTCTAAAAGTTTCATTTTCAATGTAAGGTGCCAGCCCTTCACTGCAACTATCCCAGGGGAACCATCCTCCAAACTTCTCCGTTCAGTTTCTCCACAGTTGGCCATCAGCATGCAGTAGGAAAGAAAATTAACTATCTATGGCATAAATATCTGAATAATCTAGAATACCCATAATCTATGCCCATGGTGAGTTGTATGTCCTCTGCTTAGGTGTAATATTTGTGTTGCCTAAGCTCTTTTAAGTCTGCCTATGTTACTGACTGAAACACTGAGCCAGGCCAATCTTAAGCAAAAAAATCACCTAAATTTCAACCTCTGACCCATCTTCTCTTTGTTCTACAATCAGAATTCTTCATTCCACCAGGCCCTCCACTAGGGAAAGAAAGGTACTTTTGTGTGATCTAATTATTAAGCAGGGCCATCTCTTCCATCTTATCATCCTTAGTCAGGAAGGTCAGTTCCTAAGCTTCGTTAGTCATGACTTCTTAGGAAATCCCAGTCTGGGTCCCATATTCAGGAAAACTCACATATATGCACAATTGTCTATGATATTTTAACCCTTCATGGATCCCAGAAGGCCATGTATGGATAGCCCAGCAGAGAAATCCCTGGAAGTGGGAAAATCCCTAAGTATATCTGAAATCAGACCTCTCAGTTTCAAATTACAGTTTTGTCCTTTACTGTGAAACTTTCTGCAAATCAATTAAAATTCTTTGAACCAGTGTTCTCACTTATAATATGGCAATCATAATTTCTATGGTAGACACCTTTCTGAATTCTATCAATAAATAATGTTATGTATATCAAAATTTTGTAAATATATTTTTCTTAGGTATGTTAAAGTATGTGTTTTCATTAGAAACTTTGTGATTTTATTTCTTTTTTTATCTAAAACCTGTTAAATATTCCTTTAATGCATTCATCTGTTCTAAAGTTCTTCCCATCTGGCTAGGCTCCTTCAGTCTGAATTTCAGTCTTCCTTAGAAACCCCTACCTCCAAACTGTCATAAATATATATTTTCACAAATAGAAATACACCTATGTCTATATTTTTGTATATGTAAATGCACAAAATTTGCATATGTGACTATGATATGTTAATTATTGTCCCTGAATTTGTTTCTATGACAAAATGATGTTCCTAACAATAAGGTATTGTTGATTTAAAGGATGTTATATCATTGGCCCCCTGTAAATATTTAGCCAAGACAGAACATTAGGAGTGTATACAATGTAAACAATATTTTCTCATAAGAGAAGAAAGGAAGAAAGGAAGGAAGGAAGGAAGGAAGGAAAAAGAAGGTGCTAGGGTCCTATTATCCCCTTCAGTGGAATTCTTCCTCCTACTAGACTCCACTTCTTGAAGATTTCACTGCCCCTTAATAGCACTTCCCTGGCAACCACACATTTAACTCATGGGCTTTGGGGCCTCTTAATATCCAACCTAGAGCACCACATAATAAATTACCCCCAAATTCATCAACTTAGAGTGTCAGAAAATTTCTTATCTCACAAGAATTATTTAGGAGCAGCTTAGGTGTGTGGCTGTGGCAAGCTCTTTCAAAGTTAGCTGTTAGGTATGGGTCTGGGCTCATTCACCTGTAGGCCGATTTCGTTGATATTTCTATTTGCAAGATGACTCACTCTCACAAATGCCATATTGTCTGGGCTGTTAGCAGGAGGTCTTAGATCCTTGCTGTGGGAGAGCTCCACAGGACTGCTTCAGTATCCTCACAATGTCAGCTCCAGTTTTGCCAGAACTAATGAACCAAGAGAGAAAGGCAGAAACCATGATCTTTCATGACCTAGGCTCAGAAGCTACCCTGACATTTCTGCAATAAGGTATCAATTACAGAGTCCCCTCACTTGCCTGAGGGAGGGGACAACTGCACAGGATTTGACTACCTGGAGGTCATGATAATGTAAGCCATCTTGGAAGCTGGCTAGCAGAAATACAACACAACTTGAAACCACAAAGATGCTCAGTGTGTGTGTGTGTTTGTTGGGGTATGGAGGATAGAAGAATTTTCTTAGACTCAGAGAGACCTACATTCAAGATAATGGTCTATTAATTAATAGGCAACACAATTAAACTCTCTTAACTTCAGTACTCTCAATTTTAAAACAAGGATGACAATATTACTGTGCCAGCTGTGTTTACCACTATCAACTTGTCCCACAGTTCTTGTTTTACTTACAATAAGGTGTGTCCACATGGCTAGAGGTCTGGCCCATAGGCTGAGGGAGTGTGA
The DNA here is from genome assembly GCF_052094955.1 of Ictidomys tridecemlineatus. Classification (NCBI taxonomy): domain Eukaryota; kingdom Metazoa; phylum Chordata; class Mammalia; order Rodentia; family Sciuridae; genus Ictidomys; species Ictidomys tridecemlineatus. The sequence goes on from NW_027521224.1 coordinate 8,826, forward strand.
TATGTGTGATTTCCAGGCTGAGACCATACAAACCCATGCAACATTCTCCTATCACATTTCCCTGAACCACAAACAAGGAGTTTGCATTTTCAGCATTGTTACCAGAGTGTTATAGGACTTCCCTTGACCTCCACCACCAAGTAACCACAGGGAGGAATTGCCTTGGAAAATTAGTGGGCACTGAATAAACTTGGTATGAGCAAGAAATAAACTTTTATGTTATTAGGCCATGGAAACTTGAGGGTCTGTTTGTTAATACAGTATGCCCTCACTTAGTCTAACTCTCATATGAAAAAAAATATATATTTGTTTTGAGAATTAAAATGAAAAGTCTATGTAACATTACTAACACAGGTCCTAACACTTGATAAATCATGACGGGCAGTTATAAGTTTCTGATGATGTCCACTCTAAGCTCATTTCCTAATTAGCAAGAAAAATTAGAATGATACTTAGTTCACAGAATGGCTTTCAAGAATAAAGGAAATAAAATACAGGAAAACTTTTAGCACATAGTAAAGATAAATATATTTTTTTCTTTCTCTCTCCCATATTGTTAGAATGAGTGGTTCAGACGGTTTTTTTTTTTCCTCCTTTTGAACTCTGCTTCCTTTCCACTCAAAGCTCAGTGTCACTGGAAAGCTAACAGGGCTTTGTGATAGACACTGAGCTTTGAGTGGAAAGGAAGCAGAATTCAAAAATGGGAAAAAACCCTCTGAACCACTCATACTAACAATATGGGAGAGAGAAAGAAAAAATATATTTATCTTTACTATGTGCTAAAAGTTTTTCCTGTATTTTATTTCCTTATTTCCTTTATTCTTGAAAGCAATTCTGTGAACTAAGTATCATTCAGGAAAAAAAAAACAAACACTTTTTCTACTTAAGACTTAACACACAAGTGCATGTCAAGTATGATAATAGTTTCATTAAAATATTACCAGTTCTGACAATAATTCAATGACTTCATTTCAGGATTACTCTAAATTAGTCATTATTTTCTTACATGTAAAGAAAAGGCAGCACATCTTTCTAATGAAGGCCCTTAAATGCCACCTTATCTCACCAGGTATTTCATCCCACAAACAGAGCTATGAAAGGTGTGAAGGCCCACCTCCTCTCTAAATACAATAATATGAAAATCTCAACAATAATTGGATCCTCTAAAAGAATATGAAAGAGACAATAAGGAGAATTTTATTCATTAAGGGAATCCAGCTGTTTGAGCACCAGCAGTCATCACAGTTTCATGGGACACGCTCCAGAGAGACTTCATCACCAATGCATTATGAGCTTTCAATGAACAGACAACATGTCTGTTCACTCACTGAAGAACTAGTCATGTGTGTCTTTTAAAGCCAGCCATTGCCCAGGTCACACAGCCTATTCTAGCATGCTGGTGTCAAGGGGATACAGCCTTTCAGCCACAGAAGGCTCCTGATAAGGAGTTCTTCTGTTGATGTCTTTCATTAGAAGGCTCCCAGCAATGGCCAACAAGGCCATTGCAGCATAGAAAAAGTAGAACAGCATGCATTTTCCTGCACTCTATCTTCAAGATTAGTGAGAAAATAAATAGCCCAGATCCATTCTGCTTTCCCCTCACTGTATCCCCAGATAAAGAGGAATGAGAGGCATGCACTGCCAACAGTATAGATGCAGCATCTCCAACTAATCACCATCTGACAGACCGGCTCTGCTCTCAATATGTTGGCTGTGCAGTGGAATCAATGTGTGAATGGTACTAAGTCATGGTGACAAAGTCTCCTGCTGCAGACCTTATCCAATGGCATATTGCAATATCACACTCTCTCCCTACTCTGTGGCCATGTGGCTCTTTACTTGTTCAAGGTTAAGCATTTCTGCCTTAAAGTCTTGATGTGTTTGAAGACCTCACTCAGGAACTCATCAACTGGTGTGCCTACATTAACACACCCATACAAAACTGTGCTCACAACCGAACAGTATTTTAGTCAGCATTAAATGTCATAAAAGAAAGAGAAGCCATGCAGAAAAAAATGAAGTGTAAATACATAATTCATGTAGTAACAAATAGTACATTAATTGTCGTATATATAAAGTAACACCCTCCTTGGTACATAAAAATCCTTCTGTTAACATCCCTTATTGTTAATTCTTTGCCTGTTTTTATGATTCAAGCATTGAGCTACAAAACTACAATCATGGATTCAAGGTCCACAATTATATCTGTCTTAGACTTCCCAAATATTGAATTCTTTAACTGTAAACTAAAAGAACAGTTCTGTTGACATAACAATAATAATAAAAAAAAACTTTAGGTAATTATATTTTAAAGTAAATGATAACAATCACAAGGCAGAATTTATTTAAAACAAAGTTTGATTTGTTAATACCATTATACATCAAAACCCTGGGTGATTTTACTTAACTCATTAGGATGAAAAATAGATTTGTCACTCTGTGTCCTGTACTATTCCTACAATAGCTATTAGATTTATCAAAACAATAAAGTACAGATATACAAATTGTGATGACTTGAATCATAAATGTCCCCAAACACTCATGGGTTGAAGTCATGGTCCCTGACTGCTAGTGTTATTGTGAGGTGGTGGAAATATTAGCAGATGAGACCTATTGGAATAAATTTAAGTCTTGGGGCTATGCCCTTGAAGGGTATATTGGGAATCTAGCTGCTTCCTATCTCTCCTCCCAATGGCTATGAGGTTTATAACTTTGCTCCATCAGGTGTTCCCTGCCATGATGTTCTGCCTCCTTACTAGCCCAAAAGCAATGGGGTCAACTCACCATGGCCTAAAACCTCTGAAACTGTGAACCAAATTCAACCTTTCCTTATTTTATGTTGTTTATCTGAGGTATTTTGTCACAGCAATGCAAGCTAACTCATGACCATTGTTTGTCAAGAGAGGGTCCCTACCTCTAGTGAATGTAAAGTCTTGGGGAAATAATACACATGAACACACACACACACACACACACACACACACACACACACAGAGAGAGAGAAAAAAAACAATCTCTATTTTTTATATTCAAACTTTCTGCTTCATATGAGAAGGAAAAAGAAAAGGAAATGCATTTAAATTCTATTACTTCTAACTTGCAAATATCTCCCACACAAGATCACTCTTCTGCTAGTCAGCTAGTCTAATCCTCTTATCATCATGTACTCCATAAAGGTCTCCAACAATGTCCAGTCAACTGCCTGTCCATATTTTAAGTATATTCCTAAAACTAGGTATATTCCTAGGGCTTACTGACTTAAAACTTCAGTCTTACATAAAACCCAATTGAGTTGATGATACAATAAAATTAGAACTTATAACCTGATACAAAATCTTCTTTAGGGGTTCCTCTTATCTGTATTTTAATATAATCACTGACTTCAAACACTATATTATTTCCAGAGTGCCCATCTATCTGTCATCTGCTTAACTATTTCCAAGTCAAACCAGTTTCCTTCACAGGATGCACTGCTGGGGTGAAAGTGTTTGGGATTCGCTTTCATTTGGTTTTCATTCTCTCTCTCCTCCTGAAAAGGCCTGAACTCTCTTCTTGTCCAGCAAATTTCTTTTTTTTTCTTTGTTTTTTTATTGGTTGTTCAAAACATTACAAAGCTCATGACATATCATCTTCCTTACATTTGATTCAAGTGGGTTATGAACTCCCATTTTTTACCCCAAATACAAGTTGCAGAATCACATCGGTTACACATGCACATTTTTACATAATACCATATTAGTGACTGTTGTATTCTGCTACCTTTCCTATCCCCTACTATCCCCCCTCCCCTTCCCTCTCATTTTCCCTCTCTACCCCATCTGCTGTTGTTTAATTCTCTCCCTTTTTTTTTCCTTTCCCATCACAAACTCTTATATGTAATTTTGTGTAACAATGAGGGTCTCCTTCCATTTCCATCAGTTTCCCTTCTCTCTCCCTTTCTCCCACCCCACTAGTCTCTGTTTAATGTTAGTCTTTTCCTCATGCTCTTCTTCCCTGTTCTGATCTTAGTTGCTCTCTTTATATCAAAGAAGATATTTGGCATTTGTTTTTTAAGGATTGGCTAGCTTCACTTAGCATTATCTTCTCTAATGCCATCAATTTCCCTGCAAAATCCATGATTTTGTCATTTTTTAGTGCTGCGTAATACTCCATTGTGTATAAATGCCACAGTTTTTTAATCCATTCATCTATTGAATGGCATCATTTCTATTCATCCTACAAAACACAGTTTGAATTCTACCTCTTCAGTGGATCTTTCTTCAGGCTACTTTTTCTCTATTTAGAAACAATTAATTTTATTGTTATAATTTTTGTCACATTGCATTATAGTGCATTATATTATATTCTTCCTCCAGTGTAGAATATAAGCTCCACATGGAAAGAAATTCTGGATCATTATTTTTATATTAAAAGCATCAAGAACAATTTTTGGCACATGGAGGATACTTAGTTAGTGTTAATAAATGAATAACAAAGAAGTGTATTCAGAGTTAGAAGAATTCAATGTGTTATGCAATGTTCAGAAACTGCTACATTAATATATGTGTAAAATATATGTAAATCAAATGTTTGCACATAGCATGTTTAATTGTAATAATGAAGTCAGGAATAATCACACTTCAACTCTTTTTTAACTGCAGACTTTCTTAAAATAGAATACACTTATGTTTTCCTATATTCTCTTTAACATACTCTAAGAATGTAGAGAAGACCATTATGTTCAGGATTCACTGAAATTATCGAGAGCAGAGAAAAAGGAAGACATGTTTTATCAGGAGATTTACTGTCTAATTGTGTTTATTAGTATTAATTTGCAGCAGTTAAATATTTCAACAAATAAAGCCATTTTAGTGGTATAATCTAAGATTTTATCATATTTAAGCAGTATTTTATTCAAAAGCAGTATTAGTTTAGGATAAAATCTGCCTAAAATGTAACCCAAATGTTAGAATGGAGGTAAGATTGTCAGACTTAGAAAAGATAAAATAAGAAATCAGTAGAATTTTCAGTTAAATTCAAATTTTAGGTAAATTATGAATAACTTTTGGTATAACTACATCACATGCAATATTGGGGCCATACTCATGCCCCCAAATAGCTATTTATCTGAAATTCCATTTTAAATGGTTTTCTATTTTATCTGGCTACTTCACATGTAGCATACAAGATGAATAGCAATAAAGACAGGAAGGACTTAGCTGACCTAAGTTACTTTTTAGGGCTAGTTTTCCTGGTACCCCAGAGGAAATCCAGGGGCCTAACTATCCTAGATGCTCCATAGCCTTAAAAGACCCTTTCCTGCTCATGTGAGTTCAAATTCTCAATTGGGAAAAGTACAATCTGAGGTCATATCTGAGAAATTTTTTTTGTAAAGGAGATAAAAGATGATGTTCTCAACAGCAGTAACCTCAGAAATTTGTCTTGCTACTCTTTAAAAGTGTCTTCATGTACAATTATCATAAATATGTCCAGTAATGTTAGTCCTATGCTAATGAAGAATTTAAGTTTCTGAGCACTTCTTGAAATCCAGGAGCTATTGCGAGATTGTATAAGCATTATTGCTACCAATCCTCATAACACCCTTAAAAGATAAATGTCATTATCCTCACTTTACAAATACAGAGACTGAGATTTATATAAATTAAAATTCAGGAGAAGGTTGCACAATGAGAAGAGATGAGAATGAAACATTATTTTACTACATGTAGTTTAAAAGAACAAAGAGAATACTGCTATTATTTAAACTTGTTCTTCTCCTGGATCTGATTACATACTGAAGAAATTAAAATAGAATAATTCAATCAATGAAATTAGTAAATGTCTACTGAGCCATGTAGTACTCTCAAAATACTCCTCCCTTTCTGAGGATTTAGCCAGAGCCTCAGATTTTTTTGGACCTTTCAGTGTAATAGACACATGGGGTGTAAAACTAAAGTAGAGGAATTATGTTTGAAGTCCAAGTGAAAGATGTTTCATTCAAAATATTTGTCCAGTGGTAGTGAAGAAGAATGCAGGAGGAAGTAGTCTTTTTATCAGTATAAAAGTACATACAGTATGTATAGACTAAGATTGTAAGTTGTAAAAGATCATCTGTGTGTGTGTGTGTGTGTGTGTGTGTGTGTGTGTGTGTGACAATAGCAGGTGTTTCAGGTTATCTAGCTTCATTCAATACTTATTGAAATAAATTTTGCTACGTAAAACCAAATCAATCCCTTCTAGAGATTTTTCCATCAAGGACTAAACTGAAAGGTTCTTAATTCAGTCAAGATATACTGGAAATTTATGCAATTTTTGAATATTACAATAACTTGAAGCATCCCCCAAAATACATGCTGATAATGAATTACACTAATTCCATAGTTCAATAATATTTAAAATATTAAAGAATGTTGACTAATTAACATACATTTGCTAAATTCTATTTCAGACAACTAAAATTTTTTTGGTTAATTTAAGCAACACTTAGAGAGGCTGAGTAATGTAGCAGAACCCGAGTTAAAAGAAGATGTTGGCTAAATGAGCCAAAACATCTGACCAGTTATTTCTGCTGCTGATACCCAAAATGGAGCTGGAAATGCTGAGTGACAGAAAAGGTCATTCATGCTGGTAAAAGAGTAATGTGCCTGCTGCTACAGCTATGCCCCACAAATGAAATCTATGTTTGTGGTGACTTGGTTAATCATCACTACTAGAAGCGGGATTGATCTAGGGTCAAGTGATAAATCAGAGCCAGTATTAAATTTGTGTTCCTTGTTCCCTAGTTCTAGCACAGTGTACAAATCAGAGCTGTGATCAAATAGAGCCAGCCTAGAGTGTAACACAAATAATAAAATATGTTAGCTGAAGGTATGAGACTTCAGACATGTTAATATCTAGAAAGTTAACTGTTTGACTCAATTTATAATTATTTTAGTGATAATTATGCAAAAGAGTAGGCAAGACTTTTTAAAGGAAAATCAAATTAATTATATATATAATACCTACCTTCTAATTGAAGTAAAGCAAATACTTTATGTTCAGACAATAAGACTACATATATGGGAGGATTAATGTTTAAATATTAACCTTAGTTTCTTTTTTTATTTATATATGACAGCAGAATAAATTACAATTCTTTTTACACATATAGAGCACAATTTTCATATCTCTAGTTGTATACAAAGTATATTCACACCAATTTGAATCTTCATACACGTACTTTGGATAATAATGATCATCACATTCCACCGTCACTTATAACCCCATGGTCCCTCCCCTTCTCTCCCAACCCTCTGCCCTATCTAGAGTTTATCTAGAGTTTATATCTAGAGTTTATTCATACCATGTTCCCTCTCCATATCCCAGTATGAATCGGCCTCCATATGTTAAAGAAAACATTCGAAATTTGGTTTGGAGGGATTGGCTATCTTCTCTTCTAATAATTTCAGTAATGAGAAAAATTCACCTGAGTTCCTTCCATACAAGCTATACAATTCTCAAACTTTAAGGGAAGCCACCCTCATATAGCAATACAATGTCATTCTGCCTTTGTTCAAAATCCTACTTAAAAAGATCAACAGCAGATTAAAATCTATACAGATAAAGCAAAAAATCATAACCAAAAGAAAAGGATGTGCTTATATATCTTTTATTTATTTATTTATTTTTAAATTCAAGCTGGTCAAAATAGGAAAAAAAAAGAAGAGAATGTATTAATTCAGAATCTTCAGTATCTGAAGTCTATTTCTTACACTGCTATCCCTATATTAAGACATAAATCAGCTGATTCTACTATCAGTAAAAATGCCTGCCTGGTCATATTAATACATTAAATAGTTCCATAACTGTTTGGAATTTTTTTTCCCTCTAGCTCATCCCCATCTATTCTCCTGTTTTTTCCTAAGGATTCAGTTTCCAGCCATATGCTGGATGTACCACTATGCCACTGGGCAGCCCAAGGCCCTCTGCCCAGCAGTGTGTACTACTGCCTAGTCTATAACTCTCTTTTAGGAGCTATTTCTCCCACCCACAGCCACTCTGGGAGGGGGGCAAAAATACTATAAAATTCTAAATGAGTAACTGATATTCAAAAAGTACAACGTAACTTCAGATGAAATTTAATGTAATCTAAAGTCTTATATCTCTAGTTAAAACACTTATTGTTAAATATTCAATAAGAAATCAATTATTTAATTAGATGACTGACAATTTGAATCCAACCATATTTACTTTCAAGCTTCTCTGAACTGTATTTTCTGAATACTTTGGGATTGCAAGTTTTCTGATGGTATTTCCAAGAAAAAAGGAAAATTATTATTATTATTATTAAATTATATTATGTTATTATTATTATTATATAATCATCATCATCCATTGTCACTCCTGAGCAATAAGTACCCATTACAAGCCAAGTGGTGCCAGCTGTGAGAAACAGCCCCAGATACCTGAGGCCTGGAGAGGGAAGTGTGCTCATTGGGTATAATCTCCCCTCACTCAAGGCAGAATGCTCATTTATGAAACAGCCTACTTCCCATGAAGACTTTGAAAGAGGCAAGTTCAAGGTAGGCTTAAAATACCTAGGTTACTATTTTTTCCCTAAATAAAAAAATGAATGATAGAGCCTAAAGCACTCATAGAAAAAAAAGGGTTACAATTTGCATGAGTACTAAAAAATTGGCAGAAAGTATTCAGATATGAGAGAATCACCAATAGCACCACAAAGACAGAAGTAGGCAGGGAGAGAGTTGTGAAAGGAAATAAAAACTCCAACTGCAAACTGAAGAGTTCAAAGCAGTAAATGAGATCCTTTTAAATCTGAAAAAGTAAAGGAGTGGGAAATCTCTTAGCAGAACAATGATATAAAAAGGGTGCTTTAAAGTGTGCTTCCTTCATTTATAACTAGAGTAAAAACATCAGAGAAAGATCGATGGAGTTTACCTCAAAGCTCCTCAGGTAATCATTGCTAAGTGTAAGCAATTAATGAAAATAATAAAAATAAAGTAAAATACACATAGTATAAAAACCTAGAAAATGCTTTTAAATATACATTTAGGAATGTATTCATGAGTAATACTCAGCTCTACAATATGTGTACAAAAAGCACACATACTAATGTTCTTGCCCAGGTATTTGACAATGTTCTTTAGAAAGTCAAGAGCAATATAAGGAAAACTGCTTACAATCTGTCCCACTGGGACCAAGTAAAATTTTAAAAAATCTTCTAAAACAAATATTAGGTTCTAACGGTTATCAAAAGTTAAAAAAGAAAAATGTTTAGACCTATAAAGTACAAAATGAAGTTCAGCGAGAGAACAAGGCCTTTTCTAGGTCTCTACATATGTCTGCCTGCAACCTTTACTTGGACAATTCCTTTAAAAACACAAGAATTTTTAGGGCTATGAAAGCACTCTGCTGATATTTTCATAGTGCTTATATTATCATTAAAGACCCATAGTATAGACCCATAGTACACATAGCACCAAGAATGAACCCCAGTGTAAATTATGGACCTTGGATGATAATGAAGTGTTGATGGAGGTTCACCAGTTGTGACAAATGGACCACTCTGGTGGGGTTCTTGATAATGGGGAGACTGTGCATGTGTTGGGGAAATATCTTCACTATCCTCTCAATTTGGCTTCAGGTGTCTTTTTCTGCTGTCTTTATCAGTTTTTTTAAAGGAATAAAAATTAATTAAAAATATTATTTTAATATTATAAAAGCTATGAATTTTAGCATGTGTCACTCATAAGAGAAGAAACTAACATTGTTTCTGACAAGGAAACAGGGTAGAAAGAACTAATTAATAACTGTCTGCAAGGTATGACCTTAGGTATGCTATGTATATGTCAACATCTTTAATACAAACAAATCAAAAGGTATATCCTCTCTTGGCACCAAAAACAAAACAAATGAAAACAACCTGGAAGTATAGACAAATTACAACTAGGATGTTAATCTTTAACTCTAAATTTTGTACATATACTGCTGTCTTAATCAGTTTAAGAAAAAAGAATAAAAATTGATTTAAAAATATAGAAGTATTTAACAGTAAATACCAAAGGAAGACAAAAAAGACAGAGGCATTTAGTAACCTTCAGGCAGAATTACTCAAGACTGACCCATCTAGATCAACAAGAGTGGAGTTGTTTGGGTCAGTCAAAGATAAAAAATAGATGCAAGCATCTGGAAAAAATTTGAACCAAAAGACCCTCTGTAATATAGAAGAGGACATAAAATATTGAGATTTTTTACTTGTTCTGGAGGACATTTTCTGTGAAAGAGAAATATTTAAGCAAATTTAAACTCATATTTTTAAATCAATATTTTTTCAATATTATCAAAATCTCTATCAAAATAGTGAGTTGTACTAAGAGCTAAACCCTTAAGTTTAGATTAGAGACATCTGAATTAATAAAAATGTCATCATTATTTTCACAGAATCAAATTTTAACATTCAACAGTCAATTAAATGTCAAGAAGTAAGCCTGAATAAATAGCATAGAGATATCTCTGCTTGATTTTATTGACCTATATACCTACCTAATATGGATTCATACACACACACAAACACACATACACACACACACACCTTTATATACATACACACAGAATTATATGATCAAGCATCTGCAGTGCTTCCAGATGTTAAGTGTGTGTATGGATTAAGGCAAAAAGAAAAACAACATGTTCAGCACATAGATGTCTCCTTATTAAGCTCCCACTTGTTCACAATGCTATCCAGGTATAAGGTTTGGAAGCTAGTTTGTGTACTTGTCTAAAAAGTAAACAAGACAGAACATCAAAACAAAAGTCATCTAGCATAATGATACACAGCTGTGACAATTAATTGAAAAACATTTTAATGTCATAAAAGAAAAAATTCAATCTCAGATCGAAAAACTATTGTATTCCATAAAAAAATAAAACAAAGATCTTCCCAAGTTTTCACTAGAAAATCAGGTAGGCCTCGATCAGCCTTATTCACACCTGAGATTCATCCTCTGTTTTAGTACCTCCCTATTGATGATTTCAGAAGGAAAACAGTAGAACTATCTGAATTTAATACTTTGGCTCAAGCACAGGTAAATTTCTCTTTTTTTAATTCACCAGAGCACAGCCAAGGCAAGGCCACAATATTTAAATAAAAGGCAACAAAATATTTGCATATAAACAAAGGAAATCAACATAGAATGGAATGAAACTGTATAATCTAGCATATAGTTTCTTTGCTTTCAACTTAAAGTTCAGCACATAGATGTCTCCCCATTCAGCTCTTAACTTGCATAAAATGCCCAATTATATTTAGCAAGTTGAATATCCAAACCCAAGGGAAGTATTAGAGAGGTATGAAGTTAACTCCTACTTTCAGGGCTCAAGTCAAGGTCTGCATCATTTCTCAGATGAAAAGCCCTAAGTATGTCCTCCTACGTTAGGAGAGGTTCTACCTATTTTAAACTCAGAACTAGAATCTCCTGGAAAACAGAGTCATTTTTTCTTTTAACAAAACACAGCAAACTGCAGCAGAAGTATTTGTTTTACTAAAACTTAAGATGACATTCATATCAAGGAATGTCTGAATTTTACATGAGATATTTAATAAGTGAATTAGAATAAATTTAAATAAAAGAAGTATAATCTACACAATGAATCCTGACCTTCATCCCATTATTTTTAAAACTAAGCAGACAAATTAAATATAAATATAGTGTTATATGGTCATTATTCTAATGAAATGGCCAAGTATGGAAAATAAACATAGAAGAGTCAAAATAATTTTGAACCAAAGCTATAGATATAAAAATTATTCATTCTGAGTTAATGATCTACAAATAGTCTAAGTGATCACTGTGGTCTCAGAGTTTATGTTCTCTCAAAATTCATTTTAAACCTCATGCCCACTGAAATATACTAAGAAGTTTAAGAAATAATCAGGCCATAAGGACTCTGCCCACAAGAATGGGATTAGTGCCTTCCTAAAGGAGGCTTGTTTTCTTCCCTTCCACCATGTGAGAAACAACAAGAAGGCACCATCTCTCAATCAGAGAACAATGAATCCTGGGGCATTTTGATCTGGAACTTTTCAGCCTCAAGAATCATGAGAAATAAATTTCTATTGTTTATAAATACCTAGCCTAAGGTGCTTTTTATATCACCCTGAATGAACTTACCCATGTTCTATCTTAATTTCTTGAAAGTTATTATGCACTGCACAAGAATGTTAAATTTTAATATGGTCTTATAAACTAAGCTACAGTAAAAGTAGGCATGCATTAGTACCAAAAAATTTCATAGTATACCTAGTTTAGTTTTACGTAATATAAATTAATTTGTTTGAAATACAAAAATATTGTTAAATCATTGTTCCATAAAACACATTAAAATGGCAAAAAGGTCTTTTGATTAATATTCATTCAGAAGATTTCTATGTGTCTTAAAATTTTATAATGTTCCTTGAAAGAGTGTCTACTTGCAAAAGATAAATTGATTCAATCCATGCTTCACACCATATACAAAAAATTAACACATCATGGATCATAGACTAAGTGTAAGGGCCAAAACACTCAGAAGAAAACTTAGTATGAAATCTTTTTGAACTTAAAAAATGGTTTCTTAGATATAATAAGTATAAATACTTAACTTAAATAAGTTAAGAAAAAAGTATAAATTGGACTTCAATAAATTTAAAACTTTGTGCTTTAAATTATACCACTAATAAAATGAAAAGTTAATAAACAAAATAGAAGCAAATAGTTTAAAAGTCATAAATTTGGTGAGACTTGTATACAAAATATATAAAGAATCTTCTAATTAAAAATAAAAGGACAAATATCTCAATTAAAAATGTGCAAAGAATTTGAATAGATATTTTTCCAAAGAACATACCAAAAAAGATCAATTCAAACTTGAAAAGGTACTCCATATCATCAGTCATGAGAGAAATACAAATCAAAACCACAATGGTACCACACTAGTTCATATCCACTATAGTGATTATTCAAAAAGATAGGCAATAGCAAGTGCTGGGAAAGAATATGGAGAAATTAGAACCTTCATGCATTTCTAGAAGATATGTAATATGGTTCAATTCTTTGGGAAACAGCTTGGTGATACCTCAAATTGTTAAAAATTGAAATAAAATATGATCCAGCAATTCCAGTTGTATACCCAAAAAACTAAAATATATATCAACACACAAAAGTTTATATACAAATGTTTATGGTAGCATCATCTATAATGGAACTAATGGAAACAATTCAAGTGTCTATCAACCGAAAAATGGATAAATACAATATGATATACCTATATAGTGTAATACTGTTTTATATTAAAACAAAGTAAAACTTCAATCATACTTCAACATGTATGAACCTTGAAAACATTATGCTAAGTAAAAGAACCCACATATTGTATGATTTAATTTATATGATGTATTCAGAAGAAACAAATCCATATAGACAGAAACTAAATTAATTGTTGCTAGGGTAAGGGGAAGGGGAAAATGGGAAGTGACAGCTGATATGTGTAGGGTTTCTTATTAAGTTAACAAATAAAAATGTTCTAAAATTAAATGATGGTGATGGTTACACAACTATGGGCCCTTCATTACTAGAATAACAAAAATGAAAGATCACTCTATGATATCTTTAGATCCTACAAAATTACAGGAAAAATAGTTAAATGATACCATCACAGAAACACATCATCCCTTTTGTGTTATTAAAGCATCACTTCTAATCAAATTGGAGATCAGCCTCCAAAGTGATCACAAGGTGATGAATTTTAGGAGTGTCTCTTATCTTCTCCTTCCTGATAAATGAGGTCCCAAACAAAACAAAACAAAAAAACTAAAAACAAACAAAATATACAAAAAAATGAGCACAACATAAAAGCAGGGTTTTTCATCCTTTGTTCCATAAAACTGGTTAATAAAGAAATTTGAAATAGCCATAGCAATCCTTAAGAGATAATAATGTACAAGAAAATAGCAACTATTGTCAAATAATCAGGAATTGAGAATCAATGACACAAGATATCTTAAAAGCCCTGCAATGACTGTCCAGAGACAAGAGCCAACAGAAGTTTTTCATAATGCTTTTCATTTCTTCCAGTCAGTTTTAAATTACTTAAGCACTATTGACCACTTATTTTTATTTCATGTCTTATTTTCAGATTTTCATTAATACTACCTGCTAGTATCTAAGAAAAATAACAGCAACAGACAATACTAAAAATATAGTAGAAACTACAGTGTGATGTAAATATGCCACAGGCCTAGAGAGTCTAACTCTTACTTCTGAGTTATTTCTGTAACCTGTTTATTTATAAGAAGTTTAAAGTGTTGCTTTTATTGTATTAACCTCTAAATACCCTTACAAAATGCTAACTAGTGAACAGTATAGGAATAGAAATACTTATAAGTGTCTTGTTCAGTTATTACATCCCATGTTGCAGAGCTCTACTTCTGAATTTTAAATAATAATAATTTCAACAAAAGTTGCATGAAAAAACAAGATATTGACTGGTATAAATATTAAATATTGTTTTTATTTCAAAATCATAAACTTAAGACACAAAATATTAATTATTTTTGTGCAGACATACTTCTGAGCTTTTCATTTCTGCTTTCACATAATCATCAATATGAACCCTTCCTGAGATTGTGGGGTGTGGCGGAGCCTGGAGAGCGATGTGACTGTGGGCGTGGACCTGAGCAATGCAAGGCCTGCTTCCTCTGGCAGGCCTAGTAGCTCTGGTCGCACTGCGTGGCTGGGCTGCTATGGGCTAGGAATTTTCTACACTCAAGAAGAATTGTGGAAGAGTTCGTTTGACCTTCTGATTTTCAAGGTGCAGTCACCTGCCCTTGTAGCCACTCTGAGCATGTGGCTCACAGGAAGAACTTCAGGTGCCTGGTGCTGTGTATACAGGAGACCATGGCTATGGAAGAATGGCCTCAACTCTTTCAAATATGTGTGTGTGTGTGCAGGGCTGGGGATAGAACCCAGGACCCCACACATGCTCCGCAATGGCAATTTTGTGCATGTGTATGTGTGGTGGGCACTTGGGATTTAACCCAGGCATGCTCTACCACTGAGATATCCCCCCCCCAGACCTTTTTATTTTTTCATTTTGAGAGGTATTGGTGAGTGGCTAAAATTGACCTTAAACTTGTGATGTTCTTCTCTCAGCCTACTAAGTGCTGGGATTATAGGTGTGTATCACCACTCTTGGCTCAGTTACAGCTTTTTTTTGGTACCAGGGATTGAATCCAGGGCACTTAATCACTGAGCCACATCCCCAGCCTATTTTTATATTTCATTTAGGCACAGAGTCTCACTGAGTTTCTAAGTGCCTTGATAATCTGCTGAGGCTGGCTTTGAACTAGGGATTCTCCTGCCTCATCCTCCCCAATTGCTAGGGTTACAGGTGTGCATTGCTCCGGCTCAGTTATAGATTTTAAAGACAAAGATGCATATATCTTCGAAAAGTTTCTTTGGATTTTTCCTTAAAAATACTGTGTGGGTGCAGGTTAACTCTTCTGTACCTATTGATTTTCTGTGTGAATGATCTGTACATGAACAAAAGCAGGGTGTTGAAGTCCCCAGCTGTTACTGGCCTGAAGTCCAGCACTCTAGAACAAATGGACCTAACAGACATCTATAGAACATTCCATCCAACAACTGCCGGATACACAATTGTCTCAATAGTGTGAGGAACATTTTCCAGGATGATCACATGATAGGCTACAAAAAAGTCTCAATAAATTTTTAAAAATTGAAATAAAAAAATACTGTGTGGGTTTAAAACAAATATTTGGCATGATCATTTATTTTTAAATTTTATTTTCCATAAAATAAAAATACAGAAAATCACACACACACACACACACACACACACACACACACACAAATACGAACCCTTACTCAATAACTCTCTTGGATAAAAGATTATAACAGGTAACAGATAGGAAAAGGATACAAATGTCCAAGATTTAGCCATGAGATAAATATCTAGCATATATCCATGCCCATTAATTTGCTCAACTTGCTTAGTATTTGTCCTTAAGATTTCAAAAGCTCAAACTATATTTTAACCTCTGAGATATTATGTTAAAGTAGTATTTCACTATTTAGCAGCTCAAAATATGAATAATTTGCAATAATCAAGAAATAATTAAAATATATGTTTCCACTTTTCTGCAATTTTTTGAATTTTTCTGAGCCTGTACTGATGTATCTATAAACAGTACCCAATTCTATCATTTTCCTTAATTTTATTAAAATTATACAATGGAAAGAGGTAAGAATAGTTCCTAACAAAATATCCAAAAGTATTTGTGTGTGTGTGTGGGGGGGGGCTGGGGTTTGAACCCAGGGCCTTGTGCATGTAATGCAAGGACTCTACCAACTGAACTATATCCCCAACCCCTTCAAAAGTATTTCTACCAATTTTAAATTTTAAATAGTGCAAGAAATTAATAGTCAAACATTTGTCTTACATTAAAACTGTAATAGATAAATGAAAGAATTTTTATGCAAAAGCTGTTATTAAGTTGCACAGAGATAGATAATGTGTCCTTCTACTTTGAGTAATAAAAGTAAAAGAATAATGGGCTGAGGTTGTGGCTCACTGGTAGAGCGCTAACCTAGCATGTATGATGCCCTGGGTTCAATCCTCAGCACCACATATAAATAAATAAAGCTAGAAAAAAGGAAAAAAATAAGGTTGTACATAGGCTAGAACTAAATGACCCTGACTTCCTTTCCTGAGGCTCTCAGAAATCCAAGTTAGTAAGCATCAGAGACAGTGAGAAAGTAAGTATGTATCCAAATGACAGAGCGCACAGGATTACAAAGTGGAATCTTTCTGTGCAAGTAGTATACATTTCACGTTTTTATTCAAAAACATGTTAATACACAACTTTCAGATCCTTTAATACTACAGCATTCAGTCTTTCAGTATAGTGCAACTGTCTACTGTTTACCTTAAGTTGCAAAAAGTTTGACTAAGTCACTACTCACCCACTGAAATGACAGAATTCAGGTTTAAGCTGTCAATGTGCTTCTACCTACTGCAACCACCACCTAAATGGACCCCTTCCCCCTTTTGTGTGAATTGTACTTGGGGTCCTATAAATATTGATTCTAGAAACTATATCTCTAATAAGAAATCCAGCTCTAAATCAAAGAATTTTCAAATAATGATTATAAGATATTGCTAGTTACATTATTGTAAACTTTGAATAGCCATTAATAATTTTTTAATGTTTTGTATAAATTATTGACACATAATAATGAGCTTCATTTTGACATACTCACAAATGCACACAACAGTTTTCTTCATTTCAATCATTAGTACTTCCTCCTTTCCTGCCTCCCCCTGATTCCCTTCCTCTACTGGTCTTTAATAAGTCAATTTTTCTTGTTTTAATAAAAGATATCTTCCTTAAAATATTGTTTTATAAATTTTATGGCATTAAAATATCCAGAGCACAGTTACTAACCCCCTAAAACACAAATCAAATTAGAAGAGAGTAAGAAAAAAACAAAGTTCATTTCCAAAATTTGTGCTGTTAGCAAACAGTTTTTTAAGGTATGACTACACTAAACAGTGATCATCAAGGGCTGGTAAAATATGTGACACTACTGGAACAAGATTAGCACCTTAAAGCTGCTACAATCAGGACTCCTGCTGACATTTACAGAGTCTTTATTGATGTTGTGAATGGAGAATATGTTCCTTGTAAATCTATTCTGAAGTCTCAAAGCAGAGAAAATAGTGTTTGTAGTGATATCAGTGAAAGTAGTGATGCTGAATTTGATGATAGGAGGGAGTTTTGAGGAGTATTAGCTGTGAAGAAGTCAATTGCAGTGACACCAGTGAAAGCATTTTAGAAGAAGAACCACAACAAGAAAATCATAAAAATAAACTGCTGAGAGCCATAGCCTAGTCGGAATGATGCATGGCATTTTTGCCAGAATGGAGTGGTTGAGAGGTGATGCCAGCAAGCCATTGAGATGATGATGGTTATGTTAAGCTGTGTATTCAATTGTATATTAGAACCCTGCTGTCAGCCTAAGGCGCTTTTGAGTTCTCCTGGGGATTCCTGGTGAGTTGGTGTTGGTTGGGGAAGTGATGGAGGAGGGATTTCCAGTTGGTGGGTGGTGTGTCCCTGGGGAAGGCCGCATGAGTGGTGTTCTGGAGAGTTTGAAAATAAAGTTTTTTCCTGCTTGAGTGGCTCGTGATTTGTGCCCAGCCAGGCTGTGGCAATAAACTTTTGCCATTATCAGGAGCACCTGAGGCTTTTTCTGGAACTGTCATAGAAAAAGAATTTTTATCCCCTTTAACACCGCACCTAGTCATTGCTCATCCTGTACTACTCACCATTCTGGAACAAAAAGAATTTCCGTCAGAAGTATCAGAAGAAACTGCCAAAAGGGTTTCAAAGTTCAAAGCTGCCATATTTCAACAGAAAAACTAGGAAATGGGAGTTTACATCCTAAAGCCTAGTTGTGAATTTTTAGAATGTATAAGCAAAATACGTTACGTGTACTTTGAAATAAGGTGTTTTGAATTAGTTTGCTACAAGCTCTCTTATTCTTATCAGTGATATTACAAAAATCAAAGTAAATGTTGGAATACAGTAATATTCAACTTGTTTTGTTAATTCTCTTACTACTAAGTTGCCCTTACAATTTTGAATTATTTTTCAAAGAACACAGTTTGTACACATTGCTTTTGTGTTTTAAACTAAATACAAGCAGTTTTGCACCAGCTGTGATATTGTGTGTACCATATGGACCATTTAAAAGAATGTTTTAAGATATCAAATGATTCAACAATTATATTACTTGCTTTTGCATTTTAAAGGCACTTTTAAAAAAATCTTCTTTCCTCATAGGTTTCCTAAGCTACGTGGCATTTTAAAATAAAGAAAGAAAAACAAACAAACAAATACACAAAAACCCCTTTCCTTTGAATGTCATACTGTAATCTTTCAGACAGAAAGCTACACTTACCTGTTGGGAAAGTTTCTTTGACTGGAAGAATGGTATTTTGTAAAGCATTTCTTTTCAATTAAAATTTTTATGAAACTTTGTCTGTAAAATGTTGCAAACTTTATAATTTAGAACTGAATATGGAAATGTCTTTGATTCATATGTGTATATACCACACAACAGATTCTTGAATTCTTACAATTCCATAGGAACTACTTCTCCCTCTTCTGTATAATTTTCACTGGGATTACCTTTGGGAGATAAGAAAAGTTTTTCTAGATGTTTTTAAAAAATGAATGAATTAATTTTTCAAATAAAATTTTTCTTAGGTTTTAATCTTTCCAACATTTTCATTCTTTAGGACTTCTTTATGACTACTAAATACCCAGATAATATAGTTACTTTGTTATTTTGTAGTAAAATTTCTTAAAGAAAAATTTAGTCTAACATTGAAAATTACACTGTAAGTGTTAATAATTAGCTTGATGTATGCTAAAATGTAGCTTTTAAAAAGCATTTTGCTTTAGTAATAAAACAAGCCATCAATGCCAGTTCACCTTCTATTCATGGCTAAATATTTAAGGGTTAGTTATAGCTTCTTTAGTGAATTCTTGCTTAACCAAGATGAAATTATGTCCTAGAAAAGTAGAAGCTATTTGTAACTAGAACAGCACAACTGTAAAAAGTTTTATGAATAAATATTTTAATGACAAAGGGGTTAGCTTGAATCCCCAGTAATTAATGAATAAATTAGAAAAGAGAACTGATTTTGAAAGATCACCTAAAAATGTAGAAAATTTGTCCTATATTCAGTTCTGATCTGCTGTATGTTTTGTAGATAAAAACAATTTTTGTTTCAGTTAACCCTACTCCTAAACCAAATAGTGCAAACCACTCACAAAGGAGCTCTCCCTTTCCTTCCCAATTGCTATTTAAGTGATCCCCACTCCCAAAGCCAAACATGTTAGAAGAAGAACCTTACACCTGTTTGGTCTTATAGCATCCAGTCTGAATTTTTTGTCTTCATTTGCCACATATTTAGTGTATAGAAATGCTGAAGCTTTAGTCCATTTGTGGTTCACCCTATTCTACAGAACCCAGAATGAGAAAGCAAGCTGAGTAAAATGTGATTACTCATTCTATTTCCCTATCTCCACATTTTTTTTACTTTAAAATTCCATGGCAGCAATAGTATAAAGTAAGTAGCATTAAAAAAAAAACAATGCATGTCTAAGTGACTAACAGTGGTATACCAGATGCCTTGAGTAACTTTGGTGCCTGAAACAGCTTAGTGAAAGACAAAAGCAGAGCTGAAGTGTACAAAAACAAACATGAAAGAGAGAATGCAGATTGGTACTACCAAGAACTGCTGGTTCCATTGCAGTTACATGGCAGAAAAAAAGACTGAGCTCAAAAAAGAAAAACTCAGAGCCACAAGTTTGTGGTATGTTTTCAAGTACTTAGCAGAACTAGGTCTAGGACATCATTTTCATGCCTATCCTCCTTGCCACTGACTCATGCAAAAAATCCTACCAACCCCCATGTTGGACCTCAAATCACTGGCAATCTAATACTAAACTACCAGATTGGTGATGTTGTAGGGCACAGCTGAGTTAACCCATCACTTCATATAAAAGTGCATTAGTATTCATAAGCTGCAAATTAAATTGCTCTAAAAATAAGCTATCATTTGTTTAACACTTCCCAAAATGCCTGAGAAGGAAGGGGAGGGGGGTTTATTGCAGAGAGATGGAAGTGGGTGTGGTGGGGGGAGTGTAATAAAAAAGTGTGTAGGGGGAAATTAGTGTTTTCATAAAATCATGTACAAAAGAAACAGAAAGGCCTACAAAGAAACACTGCTCTTAGGGAATTATTTCCCACTCTCAGGTACTATGGAAGGACTAACTTCAAGGTCCTTAGACAAGTGACCAAATCTATACAATAATGCTTTTACAAAGGAAGTACTTTCTGGGAAGGCAGCTAAATCTTTTCACAGAAAAATATGAGAAAGCTTCAAAAACCAGGATCCTTAAGGTGTGAAGCAGGAGCCCCTCCCCTCCCAACTGCAGCCCTGGGCCTGCCCCACTTTGGGAAGTCCTGTGAAACAGTGTTGCAGATGTGGGTTGGTTTTGCTGGAACCAAGCATCAGCAAGTATCCCTAGAGTGCTGGAGGTTGGGGGACACCTCCTAGCTGAAATAGCAATGCACATGGAGAGGTGAACAGTGCTTTTCCTCTGGGCAATTCTCAGGGCAGCAATACTATTACAGAGCTTCATTATTGAAGCCAGTCTAACAGCTTTCTGTTAAAGGTGGATTCAGAAAGAAGATCAACAATTATAATGAGTAAACCTTAGAAAATGCATGGGGTGGGGAAGACAGTTTTATAACTTTCCACATTGCCAAAATTACCTCCACTTTTTCATTTTCAAAAGGAGTGTGTAAAACAACTCAAACATTAAGGAAAACCCAAGTTCCTTGAACTCTTTTGTTATGTGAATCCTACTTAAGGTGCTGTTTGAAAAATATGACAAATATGCATTTCTAGAAACAGCCAATCAAAAGTACAGTCACTAAAATCTAGATACAAACTACTTTTTTGTAGGGAGGGTCATGTATATGCACATGAGAAAGTTTACACCTTTTGTAAAGACAACCCAACATCTTGAAATATGTTTTGTAAAAAAAAAAAAAAAAAACCTGATTCAATCACATCCTATTAAGCTGTTTATTTCTGCACCCTTTGATTGAACATTAAGCTCACCTTTGTTTACTCCTCGTCTGCACATATCACCCACACCACAGTCCAGTCCAACAAAATGGACACATTTGCTACTTTCATCACTATATTACCCAGCTTCCACTTACTCAGAAAACCAAAGTATTTGGAACAGAGCTGTTGGTTTATTTTATTTAGGGGAAAAATCAATATACAATAACAAACTTCAGTGTTTCTACTACTTAAAGTTAGTAAAAATCAGCAGAGGATTTTGGAGAAGTAAAATTGATCACTCTCACTCATTTAGGTGAATGAGTTAAAGTTGCACTAGCTTAATTCTATTTTAATAGGAAAATTGACACAATAATTTAAACTCTAATTTTAAAACATAGATTAGAAGCTCCAGGTTAATGTTTAAAAAATTAAATCTACTGTCTTAACTGCATGGTATAATCAAACTATCTTATAAGCTAGAAAAGAATATTTGAATTTATGCAGATTATATATGTATAATCAACTTATGCAATGATGGAAGAGGCTGGCTTTTAAAATAAACTTTTCAATTACAAGTCGCCAGAAAATAAAAATGTAATAAACAATTTCCCAACTCTCTGAGTTTTCCAATAAATAAAAGATATTTCCAGACATTATAATTTGCATCAAATACCCTGAACTTTGGGGGAAAACCAGTTAATTTTTGGTTAAAATACAATAATTTAAAACAAGTTTTATTAAAGTTAAAAGTGAGAAAGCTAAATAGTGATGGCCTCTAGATGTCAAAAGAATCATATTAAATTTATTGAATAAATTACTAAGATTAATTGCAGTCTAAAAAGCTTGGGAATAAAAGGAGGGAATTTAATTAAAATTAAATTAATTTAATGTCAAATGTTTTAATAGGAAGAATCATACTTGAAATTAACATGAAGAATAGATTTCTTTTTTGAAAGAAAATAAGTGAGATAGCATTGCCAAATAATAGGAAATGATTTTATTTATGTAAATCATGGACAGATTCCATATATTGCTTCTGCAACACTCTGGTGTTCTTTAGGGGTTTCCAGAATTTCCAAATATATCATCACTGGATAAATGCAAAAGAAACTGTTGAATAAAAAATACTCTTCATCATCATTTTCATAAACAAAACTCTCTATCAATGTTTTTAAAACTCACTAGACTCTATAAGCTTGCTGTGTTCCCCATAATATTTTAAAAGTGCAGTAATATTTGGGGAGATGTTCCATGATTATTTAATATTTTTATATACTAAGTCTATATAAAGAGTACTTCTCTAGCCATCTTTTGTTGAACTCCAAATCCCCCACTCTTCTTTATACTATAAGAGTGAATTTGTTCCCTATAAAAATGAAGAATGACTTCCAGAAAGCCATGAATTCTTTCACTACTTATTGGTGGGAGAATATGATCCAAAAATATTATGTTTACAGAAGTTCCAGACCATTATTTAAGTTTCATTTTGCAAGATATTAAAAGGTTTGCTTGCCCTTAGCTGTGCTACATTGAAATCAATACTAGATGACAAAATAAAAACTAATAAAAGACAAAGGCAACTTTTAAAACACATGTTAATAAAAATAAAGAAAGCTTTTAAGAATTTACAGTAGAATCTGTAGAGCATTGGTTAAAAACATTGACTGTTTTTATAAGGCTAAAGTAAAATAAACCCAATGCTAATAATCAAATTCATTTAAAACTTTAGCTTCCCTTTAGTTTATCCTGTATTTAGTATAACATTATATACAAACCTAAAAGTAAGTAAAATGCACAGAAGTTCATAATATGGTAATCTTTTATATAAAGGATTGCACCCAGGTACACTTTACCACTGAGCCACACTCCCATTCATTTTTATTTTGAGACAGGATCTCACTAAGTTGCAGAGATTGGCTTTGAAATTGAAATCCTCCTGCTTCAGCTTCACAAATATCTGGCATTACCAGGCATGCCACTGCCCCCATCATATCACATACATTATATTTTAATATAGAATATGGAACATTCATAAGATTAGTTCAACAAAATCTATAAAACTATTTTACCATGTTTTTAAAATTTGTTTCCAATTTTTACCCTTCCATTTCACTGTTTCTCTTATTTTAATAATAAAACCTTAGCCTACCACAGTTTTGAAAGTACATGTGCGTATCTAGATGGAGAACATAGTTTCCAGTCCCCATTATAATTAAATCTGGTTATATGACTAGATTCTGACCAGAGATATGTGAGAAGATGTTCAACTTCCTTATCACATTCTTCAAAGGAAGTTGTTAGCCTTCTATTTCTTTCTTCTCTTCTCCTGTAAACAGCAAAATAATGGTGTGAGGAGCTTTGACAGCAAGGACAGGATCACACACCAAGAACAGTGAAGTGCAAGATAGAAGAAACCTGGAACCCTGGACAGAGCCACCTCCACCATCCTGAACTCCCTACCTGCCTCTACAGTGTTAGATGAAAAGTAATAAACTTTAATCTTGTATGAACCTATCTTGGTTCCTCTTTAGTGCTGTAACAAAATACTGTAAACAGGGCAACTCAAAAACTACAGAAATTTATTTCTCACAGTTGTAGAGGCCAAGTAGTCCAAGGTCCATGTGTCATAAGGCCTGTTGTCTGGTGAGGGCCTGTTTCCTCATAGCACTGCCTTCTTGCTGAGCCCTAACATGATAAAAAGAACAAGAAGCTCCCTTGGGCCTCCTTATAAAGGCACTAATCCCATCCATGAGGGTTCTACTCTTATGATTCAACCACCCTCCTAAAGGGGCTGCCTCTCACTACTATCAAATTGAGCATTCTGTTTCAATATAAGAATTTTGGGGGAACACAAGGATTCAAACCAGAGCAGATCCTTGTGTTTTTCTGTGACTTTGTCACAGCAGTTTATCTTCTTTGCTCATTTATAGACCAGACTTTAATTAATAAAATCACACATACTGGAGTTATTTATGTTTAAATGGTAAAGAGCACAAGTCCATAACCTATTACCCATGGCTTTATCCTGTCTACTATTCTCCTTTCCATCCACTGGGACATCTACTTATATTTTTGCTGCCTTTAGCAAGTACATGCTTATGCTTACCACCAGGCAAACATCTGATACAAGATCCTTCTTCCCCTGTTTCCTCCTCTGACCTGTTCCCTGCCCATCAGAATGTAACCCATGACTGTTTAGACTTTATGACCTTGGTGATAAAGCTTTGATTACTAGAAGGAGATAACAGAGGAAAGTGATTGAGAGAGTTGGTCCTGAAAGGACCCAACAAAGAAAAAGACCAATATATACACAAAGACCCCAGACCTATTCATGCTGCAAACCTCTTTTTAAAAGAAGAAAGCTTTGTTTGCACAATTATTCCTTCTCTATTGTTGAAGGATTCAGGTTTTCCAACTAATTCCAGATATACATGCAGTGTTTTCTCTGCTGCAGCTCTAAGCCATTATAGGTACCTAACACATTGCTGATAAGAATTTGCTTTGAGTTGGTGATGGTTTGCTTGATACCTATACATTAATTAGCACCTCTTTTGACCCCCTCAATACTCAAAATAATGTAAGAAAAATCCCACTCTTTGTCCATACTATGTTCAGAGAGTATGAGGCTAGAAAAGTGAACCTGCCAAGTGACACAGGCAAAAGCAGATGAAGTCCCTTGAGTCCTCCAAAATGCTTCTCTTGGCACCACACCACAAGGCTTCATTTCTCACTGAAATGAATGTTATTGTACTCATTCTGTAGCAACTGACAGTAAAGCCCCCAATTCCCTGCCTGACAAGCAAGAATCCAGGGGAGCCTTCTTAGCATCTTCTAGGGCAGATGGGAGTTAACCATTCACAAGTAGGTCTGGTCCTAAGCAATTTGAGGTGTTAAGCAGCATAACTCATTGTATCAATGTTTCCTCACCTTTATATCCTGTGTCTCTTATTAATAAATGTGTAACAACTTCTTTAAAGTGATTGAAATTTCAATGTGAAACAAACATCTTGGCACAGAGTACCTCAAAATACACTCTTTTTCTCCACTAGTCCAAATTTTTGTAATAGTTTATCCTAGAGAAAATTGCCCCCAGTTGGAAGTCATTACTGTCTGTGATTTGAAATGTTCTAAGATGAGACTCTTTTCTGTGCATAGAGTCTGGTTCCTTCATTTCTGTGACTATTGAAATAGGACAACTTTGGATCTATCATTTTATGTTATTGGAGAAATTTGTCCACTGAATTCTTCAATTTAAGGAAAGATTCATATATTCCAGAATACAAAGTATTATTTTCTCTGGATACTGTTTTGTAAAATTTGTATATCTGTGTTGTAAGCACAAGATTATCGAATGTGCACTTAAATAGAAGAGAAACATTCCTCTGTATGATGAAATTTCTCAGCTCAACACCACCAACACCCTGTTCTATACTCACCTGAAAAAGCAAAAAAAAAAATCCCCACAATATTTATCTGTGTGGTTGAAGATAAGCTCTAAAATGCCCTCAAATAGGACTTGGATGGCAGAAGAGAAGAGGCTACCATTCTCTGAGGATGGCTGCAGGTCATTCATGGGATTTACACTGTATTCCTTGATAGCCTTCATTTTGTTGATGTAGCCTGAAATTCCTAAGAATCCTAGCTGCTCCCCAACCAACTTTTTGACAGCATCACTTTTTTAGGGCTTCATTCTGAGATAACAGATGATAGTTCCCTTGACTTTGACTTCCAAACTTTTATAACAGGTATAAATACCTAATTCCAATGTTAAAACACTCACACCAGAAAACATAAAGTGGATTCAGTTTTCCCAACTAATTCCACCTTAGTTGGAAAAAGTAATGTGGAATTAGTTGGGAAAACTAAACTAATACATGCAGTGTTTTCTCTGCTGCAGTTCTATGCAATTACAGGTGCCTGACACATTGCTGATAAAGAATTTGCTTTGAGTTGGTGATGGTTTCCTTGATACCTAAAAATCTGAAATGCTAATGAGAACATCCACCCAGTAGACACATTTTACCTCACATTTAACCATTCCCATAGTACCCTAGCCTGGGCTTCCAGAAAGCTACTTTTTGGAGAAAATTAAAATGAATCTGTGGCACAATGCATTTTGAATTGACTAAAAATGATTTAGTTTTATTTATTATATTTCCTCAAAAAAAGAGGTTTGTAAAACTAAATTCAACTCATATAATTTCTTGACTTGTAAATTGAAATTTTCTGTCCTAAAATGGAATTTTAAAGAAATTTATCAAAATTAATGTGCAAGTTTCAGTCTAAAAACTGTGTCATATATTCTAACAGGTTACAAAAAATGCAAAAAAAAAAACAACTCAAAAAGAGTTTATAATAAAGAATAAATAGCACAAGTTTTTGTATTATATGTTTCCAGAGTTCACAAATTATGGTGATTTAATTTGCTCAATATAACACCTTAATATAAACATATGGGATTACTCATGTCCTGATTCTTTAATTTCCACCTAAATTTACACTTTGAAGATTATGAGAAAAGAAGTCTTACTTCATGTCAATAGATATCCTCATGAACATATATAATACTTTAGATTTGAGTGTACATAATTAAATTTCTGCCTATGAAGATGCAAAAATATTTAAAATGTTGTAATTAAAACATTGATTTGGGTTAATACATTATTGGTATCCAGAAAATAATATGCTTTTACTTTATTACTTGTCTGAATTAAATAAATAAAAGAATGTACACATATGTATAATGTCTCAGCATAACAGCTACTGAGTATTAGCTTAGTTTTAAAATTCTAAATAAATGTGAAAATAGAAGTGCTTAAATAACTATTTGGGCATACCCATCATAATATTTTTGATTATATTTAACAAATGTATTGTGTGTAAAAACCTGGAAGAAAAATTCACTAAAAATATATATTTTAACCTTAATATAACCATTTTCTTTAATCAATACATAATATTTGTAAAACTGTGAAACAAATTGGCATATTTGTGCTGTTCTTTACCATTTAAAATAAGCAATGATGTATATAGGTATTCTCAAGTGTTTGGATGTATCTTTCAAAACTCCATTAGTAAATTGAGTCTGACATTATTCAATTAAGCCAGTATTTTAAAATACATCCAGGTTGTGGATGATGGGAAGTCATGGTGCTCAATGCAGAGCAAGATATTGTGTTGGATTTAAAGTTACTTAACATACTTTTGTGACTGAATTTATATATTTTTTATCAAATTAGCAGCAGCATGAACCAAAATGTCAAGTAGAATTGGGGAGAAAAATGTAAAATTGAAATTTAAAAATCCATAAGGTTTCCATTTTATTTTCTTCAATATGGAAAATAAGACTACTATTTGCAGCAAAAAATTGCCTTTTGATTCCTGAACATGAAATTTCAAAGGCAGCAGCTGACCCAAGGGGCCCTATTGAGGACTGAAATGCCCACTTCCTGTTTTCCAAGCCAGGCCTCTGGCTAGGCTAGACTATGAAGGGTATGTTTTTTTCTAATTTGTTCACCCCAGCAGGTGCCTTTTTCTCATCTATCCTCCAGAGATAATGCATTTTCCTAATTGGACAGTCCAGAGTGTATGCTTTTTCTATTTTGCACAGAGCATTGGATGCTTGGCCATCCTGCCTCTCTACCCATTGGACTAGGAGCACTGTGAGACCAAGGAGACCCATCTTCAGGGAAGTGATACACACACAAACTGGATCAAAGCCGACAGACTCAGGTTAGAAGGCATGTAATTGAATACGGTATGAAGATGGAAACTGATGAATTGTGCCCGTTTTCCATGGATTCAGCTGAATCTGCAGAGGTACCTTTATTTTCATAAAACTCTGAGTAAGAGGTCAGTTCCATTTAGAAGAGTTTAATCAATGAGAATTGATTTAAGAAATCACTTATTGTAACATGGGCAACATTCAAGAAAGTAACAAATGATAAGATTCCCCAGACACCAGCACCAGTGGAAACATTACCACTATTCTGTTGAAGAGGACCAGAAAGAGTCAGAGCAGTAGAAAGAGGCTGACATCATGAACTGAATGAATCATACCCAAAGTGAAGTGCCATAGAGGACAAGGAGAAAAAAATGCCCTGATTTTTCTCCTTTTGCCCTCTGTTCCTCTGTTTCCTTGCCAAACCCCAAAAGAAGACAGGACAGGGGAGCTCAGGCAACACAATATTGAGTATCAGACTATTGGGGCACAGAGGAGAGCAATTGCAAGGTGAGACATTACTACCACAAGATGCAAATGACAACGAGGACAACCATGATGTTGGGGACAGGTAGATTTAGTGAGCCTTAATCTATGCTAAGGATTTCACCTCAACTTTATGAAGTCAGTTCTCTTATAATCCCTGTTATACAAATGGGGAAATTAAGGCAAAAAGAAACTAAGTTACTTGTCTTCCATGGTACACAGCCAGTAAGTACACTTTTTGTGGTACACAGCTAGTAAGTACTGCTCTGAGACACATGTTACATAGTATAACATAAAACTAGTGGGACCTTGTCTCAAAATGAAATTAAAAAGGCTGGAGATGTAGCTCAGTGGTAGACTGCTTGCCTAGCATGCAGAAGTTTTAGGGTTTGATCCCTAATAGTATACCCCTTCTCCAATAAAATGGTTTCAAAAGAAATTACAAAGTTAGCCCCAAGAAGGCTTTGCTAACAAGCATTTTCAACTGAGAAATTCTAGTCTTTATTAGAGTTAAGCTCTGATTGTGACCTTATTTTTAACAGAGGGTCATGGTCTGTGCCATGTGTGAAATCCATGAAAGGTACCCCTAAGCCAACATGTGAGGCCCCTGAACTGAAATCTTGGCTTCACTTAGTGAATATCCTCACCTTCATCCCCCTATCCTCCAAGTACATACTGTCATGTTAGGTGGCAATAGTTAATATTCACTGGGCATTGGGCACATTTTGGGCACTGTGCAAAGTATAAGTTATGCTACTTCTCAATAAATCTATGAAATGAAAGGCAATTTTATAATTAAGAAATTGAGTTTCAAGGAGATTGAATGATGAAGCCACAAAAGTCCAGCTAGGAAGTTGTTCTGACACAAATGGTTTCACTCATGCTCTGAGTCTTTAAGCCACTAGTTCTCTGAGTATAGGAAACAGATGAAGATTATGAACCAGCCTAGAACTTTGGAAACATGGAAACACCCCTTGAAAAGCACAACAAAACTTACAAAAGAAGAAAAAAAATCTGAAGCACTTTATAAATGTTAAATAAATTTAATCTGTATTTACACAACATATACATTTAACTATTCACCACATGGTACTCCATAAATATGTACATTTTTAATGTATTAAACACATTTGATAAACAATTAAATTTAAAAATAAGCTTTTACACAAAGAATAGTACCAGTTCAGATTGCTTTAAATCATTTAACCTAATTCAACAGAATTAATGATTGAAAGATGATAATTATTAAAATTTGAAAGCTTTTGATAATCAAAATATACTCTTTGAAATTGAAAAGGCAAGTCACAGACTGGAAAGAAGTATTTGCAATACAAACAACAAAACATGCACATCCAAAACATTAAGTCCTCTAATATATCCATTAAAAAGAAAGAAAACCTAATTTAAAAAAAAATGAGAGAACTTGAAAAGACACCTCACAAAATATATGAAAATGGGAAAAAAAGCATATGAAAAAGTGACAAATGTGATTACTTATCAGGAAAATTCAAATTAAAAATACAAAGTACCACTCAAACAAAAGAGAAAATGCTAGTATTGGTAAGAATGTAGAGAAAGTATAACTGTTGCATACTGTTTGGGGGAGCCTAAATTTTCAATCACCTTTGAAAAAGCTGGTCATATACTAAAGCTCAACATATGACTAACCCAAAACCAAATGTCTGCCCATAGAAAAAGGTCATTACATCCACCTAGACATTAACAATATTATTTATAATCTTGATATGGAAACTAACCTCCAGTCCATCTATGATAGAGTGGGTATATTTTGAGCATCTTAGGTATGCAAATATATTTTTTTCAAGTGACATTTTATGAAATCAATTTAGATCAAATAACTCAGATGAAAATTTAGCATTATATTGAAGTATACTAAAAGTGTAAAATTCATTCTGGACTTTGAAGACTGTATGAAAATAATTCAGAATAGTTCATATATAAAGTTGAATAAGTGCAGTAATAATAACATTTTATGTAAATTGTTTCAAATAAAATATATTATTAAATCAATTCATTTTTCATTCTTATCTTTTTAAATATTGCCACTGATACTTTAAAATTTCACATGTAGCTTATATTATAATTCTGTTGCACAGTGTTGATATAATATATTTTGTGACAATATTAAAGGACTGAAACTAATTGATTTGCAGAGGTATCTTCACCCAGCCATTGAATAATATACTATTTCCTCCAGTGTTCATGTAATGTGTACCAAAATAAAATATATTCTGGGCCAAAAATTCACTCTCAATGTATATCCACATACTCAATGATATAAGGGTTACTTTCACACTGACAACACTGGAATTAAGCTAGAAATCAACACTGGAAGATAAATGGGGAATCCCCACATGTTTGACTGTTAACTGTTATACACATCAAAGACCAATGGGTCAAAGAGTGAACCACAAAATAAATTAGAACATAGTTTTAACCAAATAAAAAACATTACATCAAAACTTGTGAGATATAGCCAAAGTAGTCTTTAAAGGGAGATTTGTTCCATAACACATATACTGGGAAAATCAAAAGGTTGAAAATCAGTAATTTATTCTTTCTCAGGAAATCAAAAGAACAACATAGATCAAAGTGAAAGAAAGATTGATGGAGATAAGAGAATAATCAATGGAGATTAAAAAAAAAACACCAATAACAGATACAGTCAACAAAACCAAAGTTAATTTTTAAAAATAGAGATAAATATAATTTATAAACCACTGGAAAAAATGACTTTTTAAAAAGATAAAACTTGTGAGACATACCATAAAAGGATATTTTATTTATTTTAAAAGAACATTTTAAATCATATTATGTCAATTCGTTTTTTAAAGTATTAAGGTGGTTTTGTCTTACAAAATGTTAATTGTACAATGTTTTATATATCATGCACATTTATCTGAAACTTCAAAAACTTGAAATTGTTCAATTGTGAATCAATTGATCTTTGCCATTATTAAGGGCATCTTGTACATTCCCAGCAATCCTTTGGTGGCTTAATTTGAGATACTAATTTGTTTTGTGAAATATCTCCTTGGGTGTCTGCCTCATAATTCTTTTGACAAAATGTATAAAATGAAAAAAATAATTTCTTTTGCCACTTCATGAAACATAATTCTGTCTCTGTGTGTTTGCAAAAGTTTAAACTTCTTTATAGCTGATCAATGTTATAATCACAGATCCTGTTAAAACACATTTTTAAATGTTTTAGATATTTAATTTTGATTTTAAGTGATTAGACACTTCCCTTATAATGCAAGAAATTTATAATAGTTCAAATCTATTTTAGTTGTTCTTTGCAATAATCTTAACACAGTTTATCTTTACATACATTTTAACCTATGCACTGTACTATAATTAATATTTATTTAGATTGGTCTTTTGGACTGCTCTTTTTTCTTTTCTGCAGCATTCTCTAAGATTTGGATTTTTTGTTTTGCTTTTATTTTGTTGGTCTAAAATGTTTACATTCATTTTTTAAGGATATTTTGGCAAGATATAGAATTCTAGGTTGAGTTTTTCTTTCTTTCATTACTTTAAATATATCACTACTATTGTCTTATCTTCCATAGTCTCTTAGTCAAGTCAGCATTATTCTTATTGCTGTTCCCCTAATGGTTTTGTGTCTTATTTAGTGGGACGGATTTTATATATTTTTTTCCATATTGTTTTATTTTCTGCAGTTTTAATAGAATGTGATTAAAAGTGAGTTTGTATTTGTTTATTTTGCTTTGGCTATCATGAGCCCATGTTGATGTATCAACATATTCAGAAAATTCTCCACAAGTTCTTTTTAATAATTCTTCTGGTTCATTAATTTTTTTCTCCTTTTAATCTGAAATTCTGATTAGAATTTTTTTTTGCAACCTCCCACATTCATTTTAATTATGTGTGTGTGCGCGCGTGTGCGTGTGTGTGTGTGTGTGTGTGTGTGTGTGTGTATGTTGCATCCTTTCTTCTTTCTGTGTGTCAGTATGGAAATTTTCTTCAGACTTGTCTTCCAAATCACAAATCCACCCCCACCTGGCCAGGAGCAGGCGGGGCTGCGGGCGGCCTGCAAGGGTGCAACGCCCCCAGTACTACTGAGGCTCTAAAGAATCCGCGTCCCAGCCCGGGTTGCTACGCACACTGCTTCAGCAGGGCCCGCTGGCACAGCCGCCTTGCGCCAGCAGCTCGCCAGGCAGAGCAAACTGGAAGTGCAGGGAGCACAGGGCCTGGGGCCTGAGGCGCTGCCCTGTTGCCGCCTCCTCCCCCCACCCTGTGCCTCCGCCCCCCACCCCGGGCTTCCCCCGGCGGCCCCACCCCCGTTCCCAAACCCCTGGCGCTCACGTTCTGGCTGTGCTGGCGGGAGGCTGAGCAAGGCCCCAGTGGCTCTGAAGGGGCTAGAACCTGCCATGCTCTGTGGCTGACTGCAGGACCGCCGCGGGCTGTGCTCTCCAGCCACCGGGCCACGCAGCTCCGTGCCATTCCTGGGCACAGACCCTCGGTGGGGCGTTGGAGGGCAGCGAGGTGCTCCCAAGAATCGCAGGAGGCGCAGACTCGCTGCTCCATTCTCACCAGAGACCTCAGGGCCTGGGGCTTGACCCAGAGGTGCAGCGAGCCCCTCAGAGCGGCAGAAGATATTTGACTTTGAATATTTAATATTCAAGATGATGTTAAATGAAGAATAAGAAATTTGTGTCTTGAGTTTTAGAAAGCAGGTTGTGGATGTAGTAAGTGAAAAATTTCTGTGCTGGGGATTTAACCCAAGGCCTCATGCATGCTAGGCAAGTGCTCTGTCACTGAACTACATTCCCAGTTCATGGGCCACATTCAGCCCATTATCTATTTTGATATGGCCTGCAAGTTAAGACTGGTTTTTACATTTTTCGATGAAAAACAAAATCAAAAGAAGAATACTGGAGCTGTGGGTGTGGCTCAGTGTTGGAGTGCCTGCCTGGTATGTGCGAGGCACTGGGTTTGATTCTCAGTACCACATAAAATTAAAAAAATAAATAAATAAATAAAACTTAAAGTATTTTGTCCACCTTAAAAAAATAAAAATATAGAATGCTTTGTGTCATGTGAAAATTACAGGAAATTCGGGTTTCTGTGTGCATAAAGACAGTTTTATTGGAACCTAGCCATGCTCATTTGTTTATATATTGACTGTGGCGGTTTGGGGGTACAACAGCTGACTTGAGTAGTTATCATTGAGACCACATGGTCTGCAAAGCCTAAATATTTACTACTTGGCTCTTTATAGAAAAAGTTTGCTGGTTCTTGGTCTATTACACAGTCTGGGCTCATTAAGTACTTATTGAATATTATGAGCTGTAGCTACACCTTGTCCATTGAAGGTTTTGCAGGGAATAATTGCATTTATTTATTGAGAGAAAATTGATCACCTTGCCTTAGTATGAGTTTTTTTGACAGACCCCTATTGAGCCCAGCTATGATACTCTTACTATATCTAACTCTGAAGAATTCAGTTTCTGACAAAGTGTGTTATTAGATTCTATTCCTTTTTCAAAGAAGTATCCCAAGTAAGAGGTTGGAGCACAGCAAAAAAGAACATTTTTCTTTACTCAAATTTCAGTCTATCATGTATTTTGCACAAATATATACTTGTTTTATATTTGTAAATACTGGATTTTGTATAGTAATATGTTACACAGATACCATGTGTAAGGTATGAGTTGTTGAAGTATTTATGTTGAAAAATTGGGGGATTTTTATGGAATATATTAACATATTAACATATTCCCTCACTTGATATTTATTGACCACCTATTATGTACAAATTTCACTACTGTTGTATTTGCGTTTAGGGTAAAAATGTTATATTCTTCCTTAAATAAAAGCTAAAATTGTAATTCAGGGGAAAAAAAGAACAAGACACAAATCCTTTCTCATGGTTTCAATAGTGCTATTAACACCATCAACTGAAAATTTAATTTCAATTATTTTATGTTTCATTTATAGAGGTTCAGTTTTACTCTTTTTATGAATTCCAGGCCTCTGCTCAAAATTTTTATCCTCTGTTCTATTGAACATACTAATCATAGTTATTTTAAAGTTCCTATCTGAATGCTCCAATAAGTGAATCACACAAGGGTCTCTTTTTATAGTCTGTTATTTTTCTTGGTTCTCATTCTGTTTCTGTTATATATCAGGCTTTGCACTTTTTTATCAGTTTCCCCATTGTGTAGAAAATTTTGGAGAAACTCTTAAGATATGTATGGTGTGAAACTATTAAGACATGAACGGTGTGAAACTATTAAGACATGAATGGTGTGAAACTATTAAGACATGAATAGTGTGAAAATACATTGTGTACAACGACTGTCTTGAAAAATTGTGTTCTATATGTAAAATATGAAATGAATTGATTCTGTCATCACTATGAACAAATCAGGATAAATTAAAAAAAATTTAATTGAGGAAACTCTAAGTGCTGCTATATTTCTGGAAAAACAAAAAGGAAAGGTTGTGGGTTGTTTTTATTCTGACAGGCAGAGAGATACTATTAGATCATTTTAATCCTTGTCCTTCTGATGTAATAACTAAAAGCCTGAGTTTTTAAGTCACCCCAAATTTGTGGATCTTGAATAGTCATCTGCTTCCTAGCACTAGTCAGTTGCAAAAATCTATGCTTACATATTTAGTCTTCCAGTCTATGCCTTCTACTAATCTTCTTGCATCTTAGATTTGAGTATATCAGATGACATCCCTGACTAGCAACAAATTTGTATACAGATTCCTTGTTCTTTCCTATGTGGCTTTTGACCCTGTGCAGCTGCTCTAGGTTGAACTCCTATTTATATCTCCTCTGTGCGGAGAACCTATTTTGTTTGGATTGCATTTACTCATAGCATGGTATAACTATCAAGTGTCCTCAGTATAAAGTTGTAACAATGTGGATCTTACTCTTAACTCTTTAAAGAATGCATTCCTTTAAATTTTTGCCAGCTCTAATGGTTCTCCAGTGCTGCCTTTATCATTTTTTTTGGCTTGGATTTTCTTCAGCTCTTATAATTTTTGTTAGCAGGTTAATCCAAGCAATATATGCTGCTCTGTCAAATATTCAGCAAACTCTAGTTTCCTTCTCCATAAAAAAGAGATACTCGGTGATGTCATGTTCACTTTTGTCTTAGCATTTTGTTCTTTCAGCTCCCTAGATTTCCAATCCAATATTTATTGATTTTTATTTTTATGTGATTTGTAGATTATTCAAAGAAATATCTAAACAATGTCATTGTAGTAAGAATCAAGACAACATGGTACTATCTAGATATATTTTGGTAATTGTGAATATGTATTATAAATGAAAAGTAACTCAAATTTAGAAAATATGTTTCTTGAATTTATGACAATTTTTATTCCTCCTCTGTTTCCCTATGTACCTGCTGGCATTTCGTAAGATTTAGGCTGTTATGGTAGATGAAAGGAATTTTAATGAGGTATGTGTTTATGAAATAAAGAGAGGTTTAATTTACACAAAAACTTTTACAATGAGCTGGGTATGGTAGTACACACCTGTAATCCAGGCTGCTCAGGAAGTTGAGGTAGGAAAATTGCAAGTTTGAGGCCAGCCTCAGCAACTTAGCAAGGCACTAAGTAACTTTACAAGACCCTACCACAAAATAAAAAATAAAAAAGGGCTGGAGATGTGTCTCAATGGTTAAGCATCCCTGAGTTCAATCCCTTGTAAAAACAAGTAAATAAAGGGCTGGGATTGTGGTTCAGTGGTAGTGACCACCTAGCATACATGAGGCACTGGGTTCAATCCTCAGCACCACAAAAATATAAAATAAAATATTGTGTTCACCTAAAACTAAGAAATAAACATTTTTTAAAAAACAAATAAATAAAAAATAAATATTTCACACTGAGAAAATAAATTATTACCCACAGAAGTCATAAGAAATATTTAGTAGAATATCTAAAAATATTCAAATATGACTTTAGTAAGGTCTCTGAATTAAAGGTGGATAGGGGCATCCCACACAGAGGATATACAAATAACTACTGAAAAAGTGCTCACAATCATTATTAGCACTTAAAAGACTTTGAGATATACACATCCCCAAAACATTTAAATGATTGTGTATTAATGTCAAAATAAAACTACAAAAAATCAAGAAAAATAGCAACTGGAGCATCCGTACACTAAGTGGGAGTGTGATTGTAGCAGCTTTAGAAAACTGTCTGTTGGTATCAGCTAGAGTGCCACAAGGTACACCTGTGACCCAAATGTTCCATATAGACACACAGTCTGAAGAGAAATGTATTTATGTGTTCTCCAAAAGAGATGTGAAAGAACATTTATAATAGTACTGTTTGTGATAGCATAAAACAAGAAGCTCCCCAGATGGCCATTAAGATAAAAATGAACACATTTTTACTATGTTCACACACTGGAATAGTATGTAGCAATGATAATGGAAAACTACAAGTATGTTCATGTAAACATTTAGTTGAAATTCACAAATGTACTAATGTTCAAAGGAATACTAAATAATCACAAATAGCACACACCATATGATTCCATTTATACTAACATCAAAAACTAGCAGAACTAATCCACTCTGTTAGAAGAGAAGGTAATTTGTTTTAGTCAGCTCTTTTACTGCTGCAACTAAAAAATCTGACCAGAACAATTTTAGGGGAGGAAAAGTTTATTTGAGGGTTCCCAGTTTGGGAAGTCTCAGCCCATAGACACCAGGCTCCCTTCCTTAGGGCTCAGAATGAGACAGGATATCATGCTAACAGAGGGAAAAAGCTAATGTGATGATCATAAATCAGAGAGAGGTCTCCACTTTCCAGATACAAATATATACCCCAAATGCCCACCTCCTACAGACACACCCTACCTACCTGCCTTCAGTCACCACTCAGTTAATCCATATCAGCAGATTAATTCACTGATTGGGTTAAAACTTTCATGACCCAATCATTTCTCCTCTGAACTTCTTGCATTGTCTCACACATGTGCTTTTGGGGGATAACTCACATCCAAACCATAATTGTATTTTATTTGGGGGAAGCAATGAGAAGGAATCTGAGGGTGCTGGAATGTTCAGTTTCCTAACTTTGCATGTTGCTTACACAGGTATATGCATGTTTTGAATATATTGAAGAATTGTGATGTAAGCATTCTCTACATTTTGTTACATTTCAATTTAAAAAAAACTACAATAAAAACAAACAATAAGAAAAGCCCTCCCAAGCCTTGTGTGTCTTAATGTCCATTCAGCAATAAATGCCCCTTTTTCCTGCATCTTGCACCTATATTGGAATCTGTATTCTGAAGCCAATGCAATAAACTGAGCCTTCAGACAGAAAAAACCATTCTTGGCATAGTTGGTTCTTGAAACACAGCTGGCCATGGGAATCAGCTTTGGATGTACAAACAGGAGCAAACAGAGCCTGAGGAAGAGCCATGGTCCAGGATAGATTATCCTTCCAAGAAATTTTTGCTGAATACAATTACCTGGTAAATATCTGATACCTGCTCAGAGAGTTCACATTGGAGGGAGAATGGAGATGATCATGCTTGACATAGCAAGATAAATTTCATCAAACCAATAAAGCAAAGTAATTCTAGTGGAAAAGACACCTTCATGTGAATGGATCTTTTTTTAAGAAGTATTTTGGTCTCGGATTTTTATTTGTATTTAAACATGAGCATATTTAAACATCTTGCTCAAAGGGGAGAATATACAAGTAGGCCAGGGTTTTTGTGTTTAACAGGAATGGTGATGATGATAACTAATTCCTACTATGCATCAGAAACAGCACTAAGTTTCTGTTTTGTAAATGTCTATGTGTATTTGAGAAAATTTTATGTTACCCTCTTAGTATACATACTTTAGATGAATCTGCAACATGTACTAGA
This sequence comes from Ictidomys tridecemlineatus, assembly GCF_052094955.1. Classification (NCBI taxonomy): domain Eukaryota; kingdom Metazoa; phylum Chordata; class Mammalia; order Rodentia; family Sciuridae; genus Ictidomys; species Ictidomys tridecemlineatus. The sequence continues at coordinate 47,621 of NW_027521224.1, forward strand.
ACAATCTATAATTAGATACACACAGGTTTATTTATGACTTACAGTTTCCTGGAAACTTGTTCTTTTATAACTGTTGAGCTTCTTAGTTTACCTTATGAAGGTTTTTGCCTGAAGTTTTTTTTTCTCCATATTAAAATGGCTACAGTGGTGTATTTGTTGATACTTTTATACTTCATATTTTTTACTGTATTTCTCTTATTTTTAGCCTCCCTCCATGGTTTTATTTCAGGTCCATCGATCCTGTATGTAATAGGATGGTATTTTATTGCACATAATTAGCTCTTTATTATGATTATCTTAGTTTATCAGATTTGGTGTTTTGATTATGTAATTTCTTATATGCACATATATTGAAATACTAATGTATTTAGAAATATTTCTATCAGGTTGTTTGTCTTTATTATCCTATTATGTATGATGTTTTTCCTGCCTACCTTTGGATTCATAAAATGTTTGTGTTCTCTTTTATTGCAACTATTTATTTTTAAGTGACAAAAGACATACATATTTATCAGGAATGTATACATCATGGAATGACTAAATCAAAATAATCATTGTATATAATTCACATTCTTATTTTTTGTGTTGAGATCATTTAAAATGTACTGTTGCCAATTGTCAATAATGCAATATATTGTTATTAACTATAGTCACCATATTGTACAATAGAGTTCTTGAACCTATTCCTTCTCCCTATCTCTTATGAAAATTGTCTACCCCATGACTAATATCCCCCAACACTTACCTTCCAGTTCCTGGTAACAGTCATTGTTTTTTTCTGCTTCTGAGTCCAGACTTTTTACATCCCATGTATAAGAGACATCAGGAAATAACTGTTTTGTGCCTAGCTTATTAAACTTAGTATAGTGCCTTCCAGCCTCATCTATGTTGTCATAAAGGATAAATTTATTTCTTTTTTAAAAAATAGTGCAGATGGACACAATACCTTTATTTTATTTACTTATTTTTTATATGGTGCTGAGGATCAAACCCAGTGCCTCACATATTAGGTAAGCATCCTATCACGAAGGCACAACCAGACCCCTGATTGCCTTCTTTTTAAAAGCTTAATAGTTTTCTATAGTCTACATATACCACATCTTCTTTATTCATTTATCCTTTGATAAAGAATAAATTGATTACATATCTTGGCTTTGTGAACATAAGAATGCAGATGCTTAGACATCCTGATTTGATTTTCTCTGGATATATAACCAAGAAACAGATTGTTGGGTCGTTTGATAGTCTTATTTTGTAATTGGTAGAAAATTTTTCATTCTATATTTTTTTAGTTTTGTTGATTTTATCTTTTTAAATAAACGACAGTGGAATGCATTACAATTCTTATTACACATATAGAGTACAAGTTTTCATATCTTTGTATATAGAATATGTTCACACCTATTCATGCCTTTATGCATGTACTTTGTTGGTTGTATTTTTTGGCATTACAATTCTTTTTACACATATATACCACAATTTTTTATAGCTATATATAAAGTATGTTGACACCCAATTTGAGTCTTCATACATATACTTTGGATAATGATGTCCATCACATTTCACTACCCTTGCTAATCTTCTGCCCCCTCCCTTTCCCTCCCACCCAATTCCCTACCTAGAATTCATCTAATCCTCCCATGCTCCTCATCCCTACCCCGCTCTGAGTCAACCTCCTTATATTAGATAAAACTTTCAGCATTTGTTTTGGGGGGATTGGCTAACTTTGGTTAGAATTTTCTTCTCCAACTGCATCCATTTACATGCAAGTGACATGATTTTATTCTCTTTTAATGCTGAGTAAAATTCCATTGTGTATATATGCCACATTTTTGTTATCCATTCATCCACTAAAGAGCATCTAGTTTTGCTCCACAGTTTAGCTATTGTGAATTGTGCTTCTATGAATATTGATGTGGCTGTGTCCCTATAGTATACTGTTTTAAAGTCTTTGGGTATAGTCCAGGGAAAGGGATACCTGGGTTAAATGGTGGCTCCATTCCCAGATTTCCAAGAAATCTCCATACTGCTTTTCATATTGGATGTACCAATTTGCAGTCCCAACAGCAATGTATGAATGTACCTTTTCCCCCATATCCTCACCAACACTTATTGTTATTTGTCTTGTTTGTCTTAATAGTAGATGCCATTGTGACTGGAGTTTTGATTTGCATTTCTCTGATTGCTAGATATGATGATAATTTTTACATATATTTGTTGGTTGATTGTATATCCTCTTCCAAGAAGTGTCTGTTCTGGTCCTTGGCCCATTTGGTGGTTGTGTTATTTGTTTTTTCAGTGGTTAGCGTTTTGCGTTCTTTATATACCTTAGAGATTAATGCTCTATCCGATGTGTGAGGATTAAAAATTTGCTCCCAGAATGTGGGCTCTCTATTAACTTCACAGATTGTTTCTTTTGCTGAGAAAATACTTCTTAGTTTGATTCCATCCCATTTTTTGATTCTTGGTTTTAATTCTTGTGCTATAGAAGTCTTATTAAGGAAGTTGGGGCCTAATCCTACATGATGAAGATTAGGGCCTACTTTTTCTTTGTTAGACACAGAGTCTCTGGTATAATTCCTATGTCTTTGATCCATTTTAAGTTTTATGCATGGTGAGAGATAGGTATTTAATTTTGTTTTGTTGCATATGGATTTCCAGTTTTCTCAGCACCATTTATTGAAGATACTATCTTTTCTCCAGTGAATGTTTTTGGCACCTTTATCTAATATAAAATAATTGTAATTTTGTGGGTTAGTCTCTGTGCCCTCTATTCTGTACCATTATTCTACTGGTCTTTTATGGTGCCAATACCATACTGTTTTTGTTACTATTGCTCTGTAATATAGTTTAATGTCTGGTATAGTGATGCCACCTGCTTCAGTCTTCATGCTAAGGATTGCTTTAGCTAAATTTTGGATCTCTTATCCTTCCAGATAAATTTCATGATTGCTTTGTCTATTTCTATGAGGATTGCCATTGGGATTTTGATCAGATTGAATAATGGCTATATTAATTTACATTATACACCAAAGGTGTGCAAAATATTTTTTCCCCACATCTTCTATAACATTTGTTATCTGCTCCATAAGGGGTATACTATCAAGAATAAAAGTGATATCTCATTGTGGTTTAAAAATGCATTTTTCTCTAATGACTCATGTTGAGCATTTTTTCATATGCCTCTTGGCCACTTATGTCTCTTCTTTTGAGAAATATCAATTCAGATCTTTGCTACTAAGTTATGTGGTTATATTTTTATATTAACAGATGTGAGAATGACAAACTTCCCTCATTCCATAGGTTGTCTGTTCATTTTGTTGATTGTTTCCTCGCCTGTAGAGAGTTTTAGTTTGTTGTAATTCTATTTTTCCACTTTTTAAATTTTATTACCTTTGCCTTGGGGATTATATAAAAATAAAAAAGTATTAAAAAAACATTGCTTGAACTATTTTCATGGAGATTTTCCACTGCATTTTCTGCTATTGGTTTTATAGTTTTAGGTATTATGTTTAAAGTCTTAACCTATTTTGAATGGATCTTTTTGTGAGATAAGAATGCAAATACAATTACATTCTTCTTCATGTGATATCTGGTGTACCAACACCTCTTAGTACAGAAATTGTCCTGGTTCCATTAAGTGTTCTTACCACCTTTGTCAAAAAAGTTGGCTCTAAGTCCCTGGGTTTATTTCTGAGCTCTCTATTCTGTTCTATTGGTTCATTCATCATCTATTTTTGTGCCAGTACCATGCTATTTGGGTGCCTAAAGCTTTATAGTATGTTTTGAAGTCAGGTAGTTTAATGCCTCCAGCTTTGTTCATTTTTTTTTCAAGATTATTTTCACTATGCTTGGTCTTTTATGAATCTGCACTAATTTTAGAATTTTTAAAAATATTTCCGTGAAAATGTCATCAGAATTTTGATAGGGTTTTCTTTAAATCTGCAAATTACTTTGGTCAGTATAAACATTTTAACACTAGTAATTTTTCTAATCCATAAATATAGAATATGTTTCAATTTATTTGTCTTCCTCAGCTTCTTTCACCGATGTTTTATGATTTTCAGTGTGATGACATTTGCCTTCTTAAATTTATTTCTAACTATTTTCTTTTGTGGCCACTATAAATGTGATTGCTTTGTTGTTAACTCTTTCAGTTTCCTATTAGTATATAGAAATTCTCCAGACTTCTTTGTGTTAACTTTGTATTCAGCAACTTTACTGATTGATTTTTAATATTTTTTGTGGATTCTTTAGAATTTTATAAAAATAAAATTATGTTCTCTGTAAATAGAGAATGTTCATCTCCTTCTTTTTCCAGACGAGGTGCCTTGTATCTCCTTCTTTTGCCCAGTGGTTCTGGCTAGAACTTTCCAGCACTATGCTGAATATCTCTCTCTCTCTCTCTCTCTCTCTCTCTCTCTCTCTCTCTCTCTCTCTCTCTCGGCTTCATAGCCATAGGTTGCATTTCTTTTGTTATTTTTATAGTTTGAAATTTAAATTTATATATGTCAGATACCAGATAGCACACTCAAATTAGACATCTGAATTTGAAGATATTTTAGTAATACAAATATATACAGGGGCTAGAGCTGTGGCTCATCAGTAGAGGGCTTGCCTCACACATGCAAAGCACTGGGTTAGATCCACAGCACCACATACAAATAAATAAATGAAATAAAGGTATTGTATTCATTAAAAATATTATTTACAAAGATGTAGGCAGCAGCTTGTAGATAAGCTATTAGGACAATGTTAACCCCAGCAGAAGCAACAGCAGAGATGTCACTCCCTCAAGATCTGCAGGGAGATTGGAATATGAGTCCCAGAACTGGGACAGGTCTGAGATAGAGGAGCTGTGTCTACCACTGATCTTCTAATGAGGGCTCTTGCCTTCTAATGTGGGCTCCATGGGTATCATCTTGAAGCCCAAAGTGAAATATGTATCTAAAGTGCATACAGATGATAGCCAACTCAATCTTTAGTGTGATATTTTTTAACAAATTTTATAATCAATGAGTTTTTATCTCCTCTTTCTTACCACAACAAAAATTTTAATACAGTTTAATGACTCACTAAAAATTGCTCTCCACCTCCCTGATTTTGTTATTATTTTAAGAATTTTAATTTTAAGTTAACAAAAATTCGTGATTAATTAGGTAGTCAGTAGTTACTTGTACTTACTTTCTGATATATGTAATCAATTACTGTATTCAACAGTAATTGTATCTCAAATCTGTATTGAGTATTCTGTATCTCACATCTCCCATTTGAGTTAACTTTTAATCTTGATGAAATAATTCTCTAATAATACTTTCCATGAGTGATGATGGTTGGAAAACCATCATAGTATTTGCTTTGTCTCACATTGGAGTGACAGTTTGGTTAAATATAAAATTTAGATCAATACTTCTATCTCTTGTACTTTGAAAATATGATTCCATTGTTTTCTAACCTGTGTTGTTGTTGATAAGAAACTGTTCACCTCTGTCTTTCCTTTGCACATAATCTGTTTCTACCATGTGGTAATTTTTAAGATTATTCTCTTTCTCTTTGATGATCTCCATTTTCACTAAGATGTGCTTATGTATGGATTTATCTTTATTGATCCTACATTCTATTCAGAATTCAATCTTTAATTCTAAAATTGACAATTATCTTTTCAGGTATCAATTCTCTGCTATTCTCTCCATTTGGGGGGAAATTCTATACAGAAATATTGATGTCTTTTTTGGCTTTGTGTTTTAGTCAACTTTTTATCACTGTAACCAAAAGACCCAATGAAAACAACTTAGAGGAGGAAAAGTTTATTTTGGCTCACAGTTTCAGATATTCAGCCCATGGTCAGCCAACTCCATTACTCTAGGCCAACATGAAGCAGATCAATATGGAAGACGGCTACCTAGTTCAAGACAGGAAGCAAAGGAAGAACTCTGCTCATCAGAGACAAAATATAAACCCCAAAGTCATTTCCTTAGTGACCTAACTCCTCTATTCACATCCTATCCAGCTAATTCTGCAAATGGATTAATCCACTGTTTAGAGTACATCTATCATAAGGTTTTTTTCCTTTTTACTAATTACTGTACTAGAACCAGTATAAATAATAAAATACAAAAGATTTATATGATATGAAGAGTAACAAGACTCTAATGGAAACTGTATAAATAAGCATGAGAGATGATGCTTTATTTAAAGGATAAAACTAACATGTGTAAGTTATTGTTCTTGCCCTTTTGGACTCAGTATATGTTACCTCCATTTGTATTTACAGAACATATAAAGAAGCAGAAGTGTGTCTCATTATACAGAAACTTCTGCTGAATTCCCAGAATACATGCTTTATTTTATAAAATGCTACCCTGCAGCCACCTGGGCTAGTTTTCATTTCCCCAATAGGCCCTATACCTTTTCTTCTATTTTTCCTTCTACCTCTATCTGTGTTTGTTGCCAGTATAATTTGATGAATGTCTCTAACTTCATGTCATCAATGAATCCTTTCCTAGTTTCTCTCTACTTATCAACCTTTTAGACACGGACTACAGTCCCTAAAATATAAGATCACACTTTGAACAAAAAAGGAAAATATTGAGTATTCATTTAACTGAGTCAGTAGAAATAGCTGTAAATTATTTTGGAATGCTATATTTTATGAAGTATGAAGTTTTTCATTTGAGAATTTAAAATGTATATTTTACTCTGTGAAGGTTAAGGATATATGACAGAATCTGAATTCATTCTGTATTGTTTCAAAAAAAGGAGTATGTTAATTAAAATGATTGTCTAACTTCTGAGTGAGGACAATAAGATGGACTTGGTGGGACTAGTGGTAGTCCTTAAAAGAAAAGGAAGAAAAGGCTAAGTCTCTGGCAATATGTGCTCTAATTCTCAATGGAGGCTAGGATGACAGCTATACTCCCAGCTCTACCAGGTAGGTGGGGCCATGGGCAGTCCTGTACAGATGTCACTTTCAGATTGCATCTGGAATGTTCTCCCCTGTGAGCCAGGGATGGAGGGAGGATGACATTGTGGCTTCTGTGAAGTGGCAAATCTCAGGAGACAAAAATGAAAGGAGGACATGTTTGGAACTTTTGCCTCATTGTGTCCAGGTGTTCTGGCTTCTCACAGCACGTTCATTAAAGAGCTTCTCTTATTCTCAGATTCACTGCAACTGGAGGGCTCTGGGGTAACATTACCTTCAAAAAATTCCTGAGAGATCTGGACCTTATCCCAGGGGGACTATCCTTTTGGTGTTAAAGACTCTTTTGAAGTGAGAAATTACCTTGAAATACTTTCTCTGTCTTTTTGTTTCAGATTATAAACCTTGGATAGAGATGAGAAGGAAAATCTGCTGTGTACCTTAAAGTTACCATTTAACTCCTGATTTCCAAAAAGAGAAGATAGAATATCCATGGCATGTCTGTACCAGTGGGTTCACCATTTTATATATCATGATTTTACTTTCCCCTGGTGTTAAACCTAAAAGGATTGACTGGGAAGGCAGTAATACCATCACCTGAAGAAGTATATAAAGTCTATTTCCTATGATGAGAGGAAGAGAATCTTCACAAGGATTGCTTATACATAGCTACTCTAGGCATGAATATTAGCAGTAATATTTGGAAAAGAATTTCTCTTTTTGCCTTTAAGAAGCATATGATAATACTTTTGACCATGATGCCTTTTCATGCTTTGCCACCCCACTCTTAGTCATCCCAATTTTTGAAATGGGCTTCAAATTACACACTACTTTATTTCAAAATGATGGAAGGTGAATTAGGTCTCTTGTGAAAAATGTCTGTTAGCAATGATGGAATTTTTAAGCTATGAAATAGACCTCCAATGACAGTAAAATAAAGATTTAAGAACCCCTGTATACTTGCAGGGCTTCTATATCTGAAGCCTGTAATACACTGTAGTAGCCAATGGCCTATAAGTACGTTTATTGGTCCCCAAAATGATTATTATGTCTTATAGTAGAAAAAGCATTAGATCTAAAGTCAATGCCAGAGCTTTTCTTAGGCTTCGCCTATTTATTATTTATTACCTGCACAGCACTTCAGACCAGGTTTTCTATCTTTCAAATGAAATTCACACCATCTAATTCATCCTGATGATCTGTGTTTAATAATCTGTATTGACTACATTCATATTCAAAAGTTATTTAGAGCGAGCAAGGTTTAAGCACTATTCTCTAGGGAAAAAAAAAACTCAAACAGCCCTGTAAAAAAAAAAAAAAACTGAATAAAATCAGTGTTATCCATCAATGATACCAAAAGAATGTCCTAATAGAAAGGGTTTATGGCCTGATATGCAAATCCCAAAGCATTTTCTCCCCTTTACTGTTAACATAGTCTAGATAATGGCCTTATGGAAATCCTGCTCATAATTCTCACATGCAGATAATCCAATATGTTTACAACTCTCCATGGCATATGTGAGACCAGTCTGGAACCTTTAACTCAAGTTTTACTAATTTAACAGGATTATAAATTGGAAGAATAAGGATAATGTCCAAAAATAGAAAATATTTTATGAGATGTAGCTTCTTTTTCAAACTCACAGAGCTGGTTTCATTATTACTTTTGTGTGCTTTTATTTTTATCACCATTCAAGAATACATCCCCAAATACCACCTCCCTTGAAATCCCAAACCAGATTCTTGACAGTACGCTTTGGGTATATAGAATCAACCATATTTCATACTTGCATTGTGGACGTTTTCATTATGAGAGCCTATTACACCCTTGCTTTAATCAATCATGTTGAAGTTGTTTCTCTCATTTATGCATAAGTTAGTTTTAATACATATATCCTTCTTATATAACATCATCTTTATATCATCAGCAGAGCTTGACACCAGCTATATCTATTGAATAATTGCCTCAGTTATTAATCATACTACTATCTCACATGTTTGTAAATTGAAATACAGTTATTTTTATGACATAGGATTTATAGCAGAAACAAAACCTTTTTCTTAGTTCATTGCTCCATTCACTGAAAACATGTTTTCAAATTAAGGGCTGAACATAAAATTAAATGACTTGTCATTTATTTATTAGTCATAAGTTCATTACAAAATTGACTTCCATAATTTAAAAAAGTTAAAATCAAAAAGAAACATATCATCTAAGTGCTTAATATTAAGTGTTGAATTATATTTTACATTTGCAGAATATCCAATATAAGGATTAAAATTGAATGTTTATGTTAATGTAACAAAAAGGTAGATAAAAATATGAAAAGATTGTTAATAAATATAATCATACCATAAACTTCTAACATGAAAACCAAATATATGTTGTTTTATTTAAAAAAATTAAAATTAGGCATTTGCTATTTAATCATATGTGAATCTTTTGGTAAACTGAAACAAATATCTAATTGTATACCTGAACTTTACAGGCAAAAAATTATACATTTAAAAAGTTATCAGTGGATGGCCAAGTGCCAGGTGCATACTTTTAATTCCAGTGGCACCCGAGGCTGAGGCAGTTTAAAGCCAGCATCAGCAAATTAGCCAGGCCCTAAGCAACTCAGTATGATCCTGTCTCTAAACAAAATATTTTAAAAAGGCTAAGGATGTGGCTTAGTGGACAAGCATGCCTGGATTCAATCCCTAGTACAAAATAAAAGTAGTTATCAGTAAATGTACTAACTATATTTTCTGCTATACCTGTGGTACTTCAATTTATTGTTGAATCCATTTGTCATATTTAAAAACATATTCTGCTTTCTTCAATTACATCAAGTACATTAAAGTCTTTTTATTTATACACATCCTTTAATCTGTTCAAAATTATAGTTTAACATCACTGCAATTTTAAGTAATCCTACTTATTAAACATCACCTATAGAATTGAGACTTTCCAATTGTCCATATTTTCCAGATACTAGTAAGACACAGGATTGTTTCAAGAGTATCAGAAGACATTGGAAGTGTCATCAAATTTTTAAAAATTGAATTCTAATTTTTCTGTGAGATTACGTAAGAGAGTGCTGTACTCCTAAGGCATTTGACTCTTCAGGCCACCTAACATGGGAAAAATCATTAATGTATCCTAGAGGAGAGAAGGAACCATTAAATTCTGAGGATATTAATGTAGCCATATCATATATCATACAAAAGAGATTCAAAAATTGTGGTCACAAAAATCCAGGAGAAAAAAGTCCATTATTAAAAATGTTATGCACAATATAAAATTATTCATCATAATCACAAAGGTATTTAGTTTCATTTCCCACTTTATCTTAATAAAATATTAACTGGTTTACTGGAAATGCATGATAAAACTATAAAAGTTAGAACATATATTTAAGTGAAATGAATTTCCAATTTCTCAAACATTAACAAAATAATTTTGTATACATTATTCAAATGAATATCAAATGTTTGTAAATATAATTGCAAACATATGTGGTAATTTTCTTTTATACTATCATTCATGATATGAGTTAGAAGAAATCATAATTTGCCACATAAATGTCCTATAGTTTCTTTAACCAGGCTGAAACCAAGTTTTATTTAAAAGCTTTCAAATGCTTTGATATTTTTGGTGACTATTTTATGCACCAAATGCACTGTGAGAAGCCTGGGTGTTTCCTCATGGTAATTAACATATAACATGGCACATGGATATTGCAAAATAAATATGTGTTAACTGGTAAATTTTGTTTTACAGCTTGAGTATAAGAGTTTTTAAATAGTTCCATTGCTTACTCAATTCCTTGTGTAGCAAAGTATAATCAATTCTAATTAAATTTGTTATTCTAGAGATAAATTTCACCCACAAGAGGCATAGATACAAGAATGTAAAAGGTACTTTTGTGTTTGGGGGGTATGGGGGGAGTAGAACGTATTCTATCTCTTCCTTAGTTTTAAAATACTCCTGAGAATAATATTAATTACTAATTTGTATTCCCCTTCATGAATTATAAAGAAAACTATAGGTAATAAAGTTTTATAAAATAGATATTTGCTCACACAATGTAAATAAAGCAATGATCAAACACAAAAGAAATGTCTTGGTTACAAAGAATTCCAAATAGCACACACAAAGAAGTTGATTGTGCAAAGTGAAGTATTGAGAGGAGAATAGAAAGAGATAGATGGAGATGGATTTCAACCTGGTGAATTTAATCATGTTGCCAAAAAAGCATAGGTGCCCGACGTTGATGCATAATTTATTCTGGGAACAATAGAGCTTGAAGGATGGAAAGGAAGGAAACAGTTAAGACTACCAAAAATATTCTTAAAAAATTTAGGGAAGAAGAGATCTTTGATATCAGGCTTGCATTCAATCTATTCACATTAACTTACAAATTAAAATGTATCTTTTTTTTAGATAGAGGTTACTCTCACACAGACTGAATCAACCTGCAAAGTGGGCTCATACTGGAAAAAAGAATCCTGTGATCAGAGAAATGATTTCTAATGCTCATTATAAATGTCTCATATTTATTTTTCTATTTTTTTCCATTGCAAATAAAGTTCACCGTACCTAGCATATGCAGTACCTATCTAAGGGAAAAACGGCCTTGAATGACCAAATAAAAATAAAGCTGATAGGATCCAGCCTTCATTCATAGAATGTTAGAAGTTATCTAATCAAGTCCTGTATTCCACAGCTGGAAAAATTTAATTTTCACGCAAGGGAAATAGCTTTCTCAGGGATGACAGCAGATGAATGGCTCTAGGTCTCATGAATGTGGGCACAGGGCCCAAACTGCTCACATTTTATCACCATTCTAAATTACAATGCCTGTCACAAAGTGAGCATGAGGTATTCTGTAGATATTTTAGGTGAATTGCATGAATACATGACTGACAGAAGGAATGAGTGTGACACTGTCAGTGCTGGGCTAGTGATCAGTTTGCCAGCATCTGTGCAGTTTAAGATGATATTTGTTGTGTAATAGTTCCTCAAAAATATCATTTTTGAGCTATGTCAGTTAAAGAAACAATTGCCAGATACCAATGGAAGCAGGTATTGGGACATTCTGAAGTAATAATTCTTTTTAACTTTTGTCATTTTTCAGTGGTATTGCTTATCAGTGGAGTCGCAGCTGTCTTAGAGATGTTTTGCTAAAGCCATCCTGCAACACTTGACTCTTTGAGCTGCTCTGGACATACTGTTACTTATATCCACAATACTTCTTCAGCAGTGGTGATGGGCAGACACTTGATTTTACCCTACCTCTAGCAATTTAAACAACCAGGAGGAAGTAGTTGAAACAACAATAGGGCTCATTCTAAAGGCAATTTTCAGAAATAAAGAAATGTAGAAGAGGGAGAGAAATAAAGACCATACATATTTAAACTACTTGATAAGAGAACAAAAGGTGTTAAACAGGTCATGATAAGCAAAGTATATTTACTTCTTGAAGAAATCTACAAAAGATTGGAAAACACCTTCTCAAGTACAGGGCAAAGAGAAGAAGTTGATAGCAGACATTGATGTGCAAACTAGTCAAGTTCAGGTGGAGGAAGAGCATATACCTCTCATATGGATTCTTGGAAGCTATTCCCTACAAATTTAAGTGTTAGTTGAGAGTAACATTTAAAGTGGCTAAAGATTGTCTGGGCAATAGCTTCTATGCTCCACATAGTCAGGTTCAAGTGCAATAGAGATCTTTGTAAAAGAGTTCCTGGCAGTGCTCTGTGATACAAGAGGGGTCACTAAGGCTGTTTAGGGACCCAGGTAAACTTCCAGCCTCCTTCTTCATCTCTACACACAAAGGCTTGTTCCTGGTGGAAAGAATGAGTTTTGACATTACAGTGAGGACTCAGGGATGTGTAAAATGTCATCTCTGTCTTGTTGGGTGACACATCAGCTGGATGATAAGGAAGTGTTTGCACCTCTGTTGGGGGATTTGAAAGTTGAGAAAAGTAGTGGAAGTCTTCCCCATGGCTGGCAGTGCTGTGCAAGGGGGTTTTTCTTTCACCTCCATAGTTGATTGGCACATCCTCTCTGTGGACATTTTCATAATCAATGGCATCACTCGGAAAATGGGAGTATGTGCTAGTCACTATTCTGGGATGAGAGGAGAGGGCACTGTAGTTAGCTGATGAGGTGTCATCAATGGTGTTGAGGTCTTTCAATCCAAGTGTTTGTAGCACCCAGGGATCACCATGGGGCCCAGGTGGTTTTTCACAGTTAGCAAACTCACAAGAGAGGTTTCTCTTGGCATTTTTAGGAGGGGGATCTCAGCAGGAGAGTATACCTGCTCTTTGTGTTTCCTCTTCCCCTTTCTGAATTTTTCACACACTTTGGAGAACTCATCTGATGACAACAATTTCTGAAGAAGTGACATTTGAAAATTATACTTCCTTTAAATATCTACTAGTTACCCTCATTCTTTAGAAAAATAGGTTAAATTTCTAATATTTTTTCACATACAAGTAAAATGGATTAGATTAGTGTCTGTTACTAAAGTAAAATCCATGATAACATCTTATTTCTTAGGAACCTGAATTCATTTCTTACTCTCAGTTTGAAACTTGAAAAAAGCAGATCATGTCTTGAAGATTTCAAATCAGAGAAGTAATAATTTTTACAAAAATGACAATAAAAGCAATTTTTTATTGAATTATCACTGATAAAATAAACAAATTATTATTTGATATAATTTATGAATAGTTCATCACATGCACTATTTCTTTGGATATAGATACTGTTAAAATCTCCATTAATGAGGAAACTAAGACACAGACATATTTGTGACTTGCTAAGTATCCCTTAGCCTAGAATTAAACCTAAGTTATCTGAATATAGACAGAACTCTTGTTTAAACACTATACAACATTCCTTATGTTATTTCATTAACTTTCAAAGCAATCCCTTGAAAACAGTTGTTATTTTAAATCTTGGAGAACTGAGGTCAAGAAAGGTAAAGCTAATTAATGTCATTTAATAATTTAATAATGTCTTTTTCAAGGAATGGTGGCTAGAGTTAGAAGCCAATGCTAGCCCTTTATTTATGAAAGCTTACTATACAGTAAAGTAGTCAAATCTAGTATCTTTTCTTCTCTCAACTGTTAGATTCAGTAAAAGCAGCAGACACATAATCAATTTAGATTACATAATATCAAATAATAGTTTCTCTAAGAGTAAAGTAAAAATTGGTCATAGAAGCAAACACATACTAGGAAAAACACAAAACTAAAGAAAAAAGAACACAAAGAGACTATAGGCAAGCTATCTTTGAGTTAGAAATAGCTCATTTAATAGTGTAAGAAAAATGTGAATAAAAAATAATGTAACTGTATATACTGAATTGCTGCTCAAGATACTAAGCTCCAGTTATCATCACAGCATCTTAGATTGAGAGAGATTTTTCACAGATTTTTAGTTTTTGTAGCTGCAGGTAACCAAATTTCTAATTGAGAATGATTTTCCTAAAGCCAGAAAATAATTATAACAACTGAGTTTTTAAATCTTTAATTTCTACATTAAGAAGATAATTAAAACAACTGAGTTTTTAAATCTCTGATTTCCACCTAACTCTCCATTTGATCAACCTGTTTCCTCAGCAATCCCTAACTTTTGATATATAAGAAACTATTTTTGTAATAATGTCTGGATAGAATCTGCAATCTAGATACTTCTAATAAATGATACATAAAAGTTCTAGTGAAAGCCATGTACTTCCTTAAGAAATGTTATTCATTCTACTCATATATCCCATGACCTGTTGTTAAGTACACTTCTTGCTTTTAATTAAGAAATTTTACATTAATGGTTTCCTTTCTTAAATCACTGCCCTGACCTTATAAAAAGATTATTACACACCTTGGCCTTTTCTTCAAGACATTTAACCAAAGTAGAATTCAGGTATTGTCTGAGATGATTATTCTTTTCATGTAGCCTAGCAAGTTCTTCTTCCTTCTGAACCAGAGTATCTTGGAGCTGCAAAAAGCAGACAATGGTGAAGGTCGCTCCACTGTATTGACTTTGTAACATTATAATAATGCCACTGTGCCTCAGCCTTCTTAAACTTGATTATTATTCTGTTTGTTTTATGAACACAATTTCAGGGAGTCCTCGTCCTCTGAGACTGAAATCAACAACCCCCTACCACATGATTGTTCAGTTTTGTGCTCTGAATTTTTCATTCATTACAAAGTATTTGAGGGTATTACATGATTTTTAAAATTTTAACCACAAGGGAGTCAGGTAGGTGTAAAGGAAAATGAGCAGCATTCAACTATTTAAATATAGAAAAAAGGTGTTTAGAAAGGTTTACCTGGACTCCTTCCTTGCACATGAAAGAAAGAAAGAAAGAAAGAAAGAAAGAAAGAAAGAAAGAAAGAAAGAAAGAAAGAAAGAAAGAAAGAAAGAGATGGTTGACTTGTGCCACATTCAGATTGATCTGCCTGTTTGTTCAGTAGATCATATTATTTTTGGGGAACAAATAAGAACAAAATATGGAAAATGAAACAATATTTGGATAAAAACCTTTGTCATCATCATTAATTCTCCAGGCAATTATCCATGTTTATCATTTTAAAATACTGACATGATTCCATTTGGTCTTTCCATTAGCCCTCTGAGATATGCCGCATAAATATTCCAATTTCATGGATGAGGAAAAGGTGGATGTGATAGGTCACACAGCTAAAATGTGATATAGTCAGAGCCTGACTTCATGTCTTCCTCAAGTGTTATTTGTGTATATGAGTGTGTGTGTGTATGGGGGGGTTGGGACAGAAAGAGAGAGGAGTTAGATGAACAATCTCTCTCTCCCTCCCTCCTTCTTTATTTTCCTCTCTCTCTCTCTCTCTCTCTCTCTCTCTCTCTCTCTCTCTCTCTCTCTCTCTCTCGACATATGCTCATTTTAGTTCTAAAGTGAGTTAATGTGAATTTTAAGAGGAAAAAGTAGCAGCATAAACTTAAGGGAGGATGCAAGTGGAGAATGGACTGCAGGATGTATGGCCAGTCTCAATGTTCTAACTATCCACACATACCTGTTTATTTCTGTAGAGCTGTGAGGAAAGCTGAGCTTCTTCCCAGGAACATGAGTCCAGAATAGGAAAACTCGAATTAGAAGATGAATCTATGAGAAAATACAAAATGGATAGCATAGAAAACACACTTTTGACTTATGTGCAATGAACTCACCAAACCATACCCAAAGTGCAATAGGTTCAGTTACCTTTCTAAAAATAGCTGTTGCTTCCTCACACTAGAACAAAATATTTAAAGCTTTCAGAAGAAGGATGCAAGCTGTGACAGACAAATATTTATACAACCTATGCCAAAGTGGTTAAAGAGGTGGGATTTTTTTTTCTTTTTGGAACTAAGTGGTCATATTCTTCTCTTTTTATGTATATTCTTGTTGGTTAAATTAATAAAGACTCTCTCAGCTGCATCATTAATTCATTCAAATGTTTATTAACCTTTTCCTTCCACTAGGCATAATATTGCAATCCCACTATCTTTTTTATAATTTTTATTTTATTTTTCTAAGCTTCAACATTAATAATATAGTGTTTGGCTTGATAATCTAATAACATTTTTGATGCTATTATTTCCTTTTCTGTCTGCCTACCTGTTAAATCTAATGAATAGAATTCAGAATTTGATTTAGTAGCAATGTCTACTTTTAAATAATTTGCACCTTGTTTCTCTGAAGACCATGATAAAAAATTGCAAAATTCTACCTTCTCTGTTTTAACTGTTTTTATTTGTATATTTTTTATGCTTTTAAAAAGATTTTTTTTCATATTTGACAGGAAGCTATGCCTGTAAATCCAAAGCATTTGGGCATGCTTAATTGTTTTTTTTTTACTTTATTCCGTCTCATTAATACCATTCTGACTCTTTCCCTGTTCTTCTTAAACTGCTGTTACTGAAGAATTTTTTATTAAAATAGAGTAGTGAGTAAGAAAACAGGAATTCAATTTTGTAAACAGTTTGGGTTCATATTTTGGGCATTTTGTCTTTGCTGTTGCTTATAGTGAAAAAGTAAAACTGAACAACTTTATCCATAATATGTACGTGTGCTTCAACATTCTTAGGTTTTCATTTTTGTATGCCTTTCCTTAACCCCTGTGTCCACCAAAGGAGCATATGGCAAACTATAGTATAGGTATTTAATTCTAAGACATCTGAAAATTTTTAGAGAAATTTTACTATTTATACAGAAATTCACTTAATTTTATAAAAATGTTCACTAACCTTCAAGTCAAGATTAATACCATTCATAATTTTCCATCAATGTTATACTTCCCTCCCACTTTGAAATCCTATGTGAGTGCTTGTGTGTGTGTGTTTGTGTGTGTGTGTGTGTGTGTAAGAGAATAATTGTTTCTACTTACAAGGCATTGTCTATAGAATCTCCTCTATGAAATAAAAGATGAAGTTATTCATTCTTGTTTCTTTATCATACTTGGGAAATTTTTCTGAATTTCAAAAGAAATGTTATAACTAGTATCTTGACTCCAAAACATTCTACTAGGATGTTGTTTATAAAATATGACCCAGAAAAGTTCTTTCAGTGAGTTTGGAATCCCCAAGTACTATACATTAGAGGGAGAAACATGTGTTGTCCAGCAAGAAAGAGGAATAATCCCATTTTCACTATTTGGCAAGTACAAAATAGCAGAAGTTAAGGTTGTAAAATTCAAGACTCTTTGGACTAACTTAAATTTTTTATAACATCCCTTTTCCAGAGTCCCAGACCATGATGCATTGCAGCCACATTGCTTGAAAAGGGCTCCAGGTCTACCACTAAAGCAGAAGAGCAGAACTTACCCTGTGCCTGTGGTGCTTGTTGGGGCTCACTGTTGTCCAGGAGACCAGCAGCCCAGAAAGAGATCCAAGTCTCCGTGGAAACGTCAACACTAGTTTCTGACGGTGTAGTGGAATACAGGCAATTATAACTCTTGTCTCCTGCAAAATACTGGTCTTGGCAAGGCAGAATGGTGTTCTGTGAAATTCAGTATAAGGAGTTGGGGTGGAGGTGGGTTTCCCAGAAGATTGGGCGATGCAGATGTGGACGGAGAGAAGGGTGGGAGAAACAAACAGAAATTACATACAGTTAATCAAGAAACCGTGAAGGTGTTAAATTTAGATCCAGATTAAATTTTGAGTGGTTTAATTATAATAACTAAAAAGGAATCAGCTCCTATGACTTTCCTAACATTTCCACAGGTCCTTGAACAACGAATAGACTACTACTGGATGAATCATATTTATATTTTCCTTTGTAATGCCTAGCTCACCAAATAAGCCAGTCAGAACTATCTTAATTATATTTCTCTTTCTAATCACCGTGGAAGACAAAGAACCCATTAAAAAGAATGAAAAAGCAGAATATGGCATCTTATAGACTAACCTCTGAATCAATAATTGTCTTATGCTTCCCTTCCTCTTCTCCTCCAAACTAAAATTCTGTTGGATCTTATGGGAATCTGAATAGAGATACACACAAACTCATGATGTGTATAATGTGTATATATAATGTATATATATAATGTATATATGTGCATATGTATATATATACATACACATACATATAGTTATGTGCATACATATACATACTTGTATAATATACATACATATAGACATATGCATATATAGTCATAAGTGCATAAGTTCTCTCTATCTCTGTTCTATAGATAATTAAATAAACTTTGTTCCTTGTAGGTAATTAAATAAACTTTGCCCCAGCTCCAGTCAGAGGAACGTAACATCACTCCAAGTAAACATCTAAAAGCTGAAAGAAATAAGCAAAGACTGCAAGCTCTAGATATCTCCATCACTAGGGCTCAATATCCTTGCAAAGTTATCCTGCCACCACTAACTGCCTGACGTGTGTTCTCACTGTGTTCTGATCCAGGGAGTACCTTCCTGCCTGCCACTTCTCAAACCTCAAACATACACTCTTTTCAAATCTCCAAACAAGGATAAGTATGCAGCCTTCCTAGGTTAATTTGTACAACAGTCCATTCCTAATTATTTGTCAATGTTTAATCAGGTAAAAGCCATTTATTCCAGCAGAGCCTAGGTTTAGATAAACTCTGTTTGACTGCTACGAATCTTTTGTTGGCTTGAGTACTTTCTTGGTCATAACATAAACAGAAGAGAGGAAAATGAGTCAATTAAGTCACACTTTGTTAATGTTCCCAGTGAGTTAAGTCTTAGAAAAGAAAAAAAAAATACACAGTTCAGAAGCAAATGCAGCTTGGGGAGTGCAGACCAAAGAAGTTAAGCCAAAAGTTTATCAAGAGCTATTTTTCTTGTTTTCATTTTAAAAGCATGTTTGCAGACTCCTTCCTTGAGGTTATTATTCGAATCCAAGTTAAACTATTAGGCAATTGACACCTGAGAAGAAAACAAACCCCAAATACTCTTACAGTAGTTCAACTCCAAGTGTTTGCAAATATGTGCATAATCTGGAATAAGAGGAAGAATGAATAGCAAGTGAAGGTGAATAGGTGAAATTTTGGGGAAATATGAAGAATAAAAATAACAGGGAGAAAGGCAGAGGGAAAGGAAGGGAGGAAGAGAGAGAAGACAGATGATAATAAAAAGAAGACAGGAGAGGATCTATTTTAATTGGTAGATAGCAAAGAAAGCTTGCTCCAAAAATGGAATAAATTCTCAGTGCAAAGTTTGTTAGCTTTCAGAGCCCCAGGTTTTGCCAGAGGACTAGCAAACGCCAGTTCCTCACTTACCATCTTGCAGTGGAAGAAAGCGCTGAAGAAACTGAGCTCACACTTAACTTTTTCTTAAAGCCAGTGGGAGCTTTAAATGGAATGAAGGGAGGAACTATGAGAGGCGAGTTCTAATCTTGGGGGGAGCCGGTGACGCTTGGGGCTCCTGGCGAGCGCTGCCCTCTGATTTGGTGGGAGGCTATCAAACAGGTGACTTGAGCTTGCAGACACCATGTGAAGCCAGAGTCACTTGCACTCCAGGGACCACGACAGCAGGATCTGGGACCTGCAGGTCGGGCTCCCTGCCTGCTCTTGGCTACAGGGTATGCTGCGTGGCTTCAAAACCCACGCGCCTATGCAGCTGGCTGTGCACCTGGCGCAGGACGTCAGAGGCTGGAGGTGGCAGCGCAGCCCTGAGGGACCCTAAGGCCAGCGCTTCCTCCTGCACCACATGCGCAGCGGGGCAGGGAGGGGCGGAAAGTCTGCTTGGGCTATGGTGAGGGATGGCAAGGTCTCAAACCTGTATTTCAGGGATGGGGTGGCACTTGTGGAAGCCAGTCCTACAGCCCCAGAGCTAGTATTATGCCTATCTATCTTTTGACCACATGATCACAATTTAATGCCAACTTGTATTATGTTGTAAATTTATTTTAATTAATTTATTTTCCTTATTTGATGGACCTTATTTTGCCCAATTCCGGAAGTGGAGGTGACATTTCAATTCTAGAATATAAATTCCCCAAGAATAGTGATTTCTGCTCACTGCTGTTTCCAAAATGCCTGGCACAATTTCTGACACATAATAAATGCTCAGTAAAGATTTGTTTTAAAGAATGAATTAAGCTACACATTTCTGAAATCTAAAGCATCTTTCTCTGTGTAAGCCTAGCCTCACAACTATATTTATATAAAATAAATTCATTAAGAAAAAATAGTGTAAGCATTTAATTTCCTGTCTTTTCTCTTACTTTTGATTCTCACAATTCCTAAAATACTATGCCTACCATAGAAAGAAGAGTAACAACATCTTTGAAACTATTTATCTACAACTAATAGTAGCTTCTCATTTCAATTTATATTCTAATTAGATATAAAATACTTGATGATAGCCATAGGAGAAAGGATACTTATTGTCCTTGTTACATCCACAAAGGAAGGAAGCACTAAGGTTAAAAAAACTCACCAATGTTAACACAATTGGGAAGTGGCAGGCTTTGGATTTGAACCTCTGACTAACTAGTATACCTATGGTATTTGACTTTAACTTCTCTCTATTGCATGTTATTGCTGTTGATCAATGGGCATTATTATGGACTGGGTTGTGTTACCCATAAGTCATATGTTGAAGCCCTATACCCAATGTTACTGTATTTCAAGACAGGTGTAGGAACTGAAAATAATGTCTGATTCTGACTTGCACATCCCTTTCTCTACTCTGGCTCTGACCTTTCTTCATTCTTCTTTGCACTCTACTCATGACCCTTAGCACTCAGCAAAATGACTAGGACATAATGGATCTTAATTAAGTACTGTATATCCAAAATTAAGAAAGGAAAGGAGGGGGAAGCTGCTTCTCTTCATGGAGTCCTTTTCTCCTGCTTCAATGACATTTATTTGAAAAACACTTTCAGATTAATAGTAGTAGTTTTGGGGATCCCTGCCTGGAATGTGGATGAACTGGATCAGTCAACACTGACTCATTTCAGTATGTGACATGAAGGACTGGTCCATCTCTGCTCTAACTGTAACAAGAAAAAAAAGATGTAATGGCTGTAAGGCACTGAGATGATGGGTAAGGAGGACATATCAAAATGCATTTAATTCGTAAGAATCAGTGATCTTTTTCAAGGCAAAGAACTCTTCATGCTTTTAGTCCTGCCAGCAACACAATCTGTTTGGCAAAAACCCTCATTCATTTTGTGATGAGCAGCAGGGACAGAAAAAGGAGGATGGAGTTGTGTTTTCGGAAACTTTCACAAATGACACAGGAGCTTCTGCAAGATAGATTTTCTTTTGGCTCCAAAAATGATACAAAGTAGGTAATTGACTAAACATGGTATGAAAAAAGGACTATAAGCTTTGCATCAAAATATACCCAGATTTCAGCTTGGGGTATGCTATGATTGAGTCACTTGGGGTTATCTTAAGCCTCTTATCTTATTTGGAAAATTAGCATAGTAATACATACATTAGAAGTTATTTTAAAAACCAGCCATTTTTATTAATGCTTTATTATTTTCTAATTTGTTAACTAAATATTGGATAGTATCTCTTTTTACTATTAGGGGTGAGGAACTCTGCCTTTGAACACACATGTGATCCTGTGTCTTGTTTATTAAAGTAACTGAAAAAGAATGCTACATTTATAAAACAGGGTTTTTCTTTTCTGAGGGTAAGACATAATTTTAAGAAGTTTTTGATTGGTTTTAAGCACAACAATATTTGGCAAATCATTAATACTTTAGCTTGGTAGGCTGGCAGTATACATGATGGTGGAGAACCCCTAAACAGCAAAGAGCTATTGACAATTAAACATAAATAAGATAATAAATCTATTCTCAAATCAAAAACTAAGGGAAAAAACTAATTATTAAGATTTGATTTATGCGTGACATCTTACTTAACATCCACTACTAAGGTATAAACTTAATTAATACTATTATGATGATGAGTAGTATATTGAAACCTGCATCCTGTAAACCATAATGGGAAACACTTTGGCACTTATTTATCCACATTTATGAAAGAAGGAGGTTCACATTTCTTAGTGATGTCAATGTAACCCACATAGATTATAAGATTATATAGATTATAAATAATAAGATTAATTAAAACTGCCTTTTGTGTTGTGCCTAAAGCAATAGTGTTAAAGGGAATGTGGCTCCAAACAGCCCAGTGGTTGAATCAGGGTACCACCTCCTGTCGGAGAAAAGATATAACAAAATAAGAGGTAATTGGACCTCTTATTTTGCACAAAAAAACAAGTCTGCTCACAGAGAAGGTTAGAGAGTGAGTAGAGATTTGTCAGGAGATAAATAGGTTGGCATATGGAATATTCTTTTGTTTAACTCCATGATTATCCCATTAGTGGATTCAATAGTAAATGTAATAAACAATTTCTAAATTTTTTCTATAAATACAGCTTTTCCCATTGATTCAATGGTTGAATCTCCAGGTAATAATAAAGATAGTATTTCTTATTTCACCTGTTCGTAAAGAAAATTATTACATTTAGATAAAGTATATTTAGAAAAGATGTTTTACATTGGAAAATTTAACATTTGAATTTTTAGCATGTCTGAAGAACCTGACACATTTCATTTGTTGAAGCATAGTTTTGAATTTCACCGCACCAGAATAATATGCAGAAATCAATAATTTTAATATAGAGACTTACTACTCATCATATCTGTATAGTAGCCAGAAGATATTCAATAACCTATTCAGTGATAAAAACTGTTTCTACATGAACAAAAGGCATGAAAAATAGAGTCAATTGTTAATCCTGGTAAAAAAATGTGAAAAATAATAAATTTGAAAAACTCCTAGCAGTTTACTAAATAGAAAAGAGAAAGGCCTTGGATTCATTCAGGAATGAAATATTCAGTTTGGAACTGAGTCAGATCAGCTCTGTATGGAAATGTGTATGCACTTGTGCACGTGTGTGTGTGTGTGTGTGTGTGTGTGTGTGTGTGATATTTGTGATATTGTTTTATTGGGAGTTTCAGTCAGAATTTATTTTAATATCATTATAACTACCTTCAGCTCTTTATTTATTTTATCAAGGCAAATCACATACTATAGTAATCCTCACAATTTTAAAATATTTTCAGCCTAAGGGCATATCTTTCAAATGGCAACTATTCACTTCATCTTTAAGAGATACCTAGGAAATATATGCCAATCTGTATTCATTGCAAATTGAGACAAACCTTTTCTGTACTTGATAGCATTGTTTTCTGGCTTTTCTCATAATATAGCACTTCAAAATAACATTTGTGGCAAGTTAGAATAAATTGTTAAGGCTTCTCCTGGCTGTTGATAGTTATGGGAGTTCTCATTTCCCCCAGGCCTCAACAGAGAACAGAGGATATCATTATCTCACAGGCCTGTGACCTATTATGCATGGGTACAACAGTTGGGAAGGTCTGCTCCATGTAACCTATCTGGCTCAAATGGAATGAAATAATATCAATACCACTATGAAAATATGTTAAAAACATTGAAATTAACCTTGTATTGTGACCAAGGTTAGAGATGTGGAACTTCAAACAAAACAAGACAATACATCTCAACCCCGACACTTTACTCAACCATAGTAGAAAATGATTAAAACAGGTATTAGGATTAATATACATCAGAGTTATGCTAGTGCAACTGTAACTTAAAATACAATAAATCTCTGCTTCATTAGCACCAGCATCTTCACAACCTGAACTTCTGTGCCTTCACTGCTCAAGTGATTCCTCCCAAGGATTTCTGATGCAGAGTTTTTTGGATAGCTTGCTGATCAAATATTAAAGGCCTGAAAGGTGAATTGGCAGTGACTGTGACATCATATTGTGTCTAGAAGATGCATAAAGAGGAAGTCAGGCCTGCTTTTTTTACAAAGCTTAAGATTCCAATCCCAAAATAGGACAACTGGGAACTGGTTCCTTCTAGCCTTGGAATTATTAGCAAACCTGAAATAAGTTGACTTCTTTCATGAAAATAAGACAAATAAATGAATTTAAATACAAATGTTTAGCTATAAAAAAAGGTATAATTCTGTATTTTTGTAATCTATAAAATCTGTGAAGTTAACTTATTTCTCAATGACCTATTAATTTTTGACAAATTTATCTTATTTACAATCAAATCAAAGAAACTTACTTGATATTGGTATTAATGCAATTTGGATGTTTCTAGTCAACTTCTGTTTGCCAAATTTCTTTTTTTTTTTTTTTTTAGAACATGAAAGCATAATGTCAATCTGTAGCCGGTGCAATCATTTATATATTCTAAAGCAATCTGTGAAAAATATAGAGAATTTTTATTGTTATGAAACTAATACTGCTTACTATAATTAGAATGAATTAAAGTATTATAAGATGAAGAAAGTACCCTATCAACAATAAAGTAAAATTCCAAATTTCCTCTATGACATTAGATAAATGATGTTTTGGTGACAGTAGTACATATAATTTTTATTTTTTCTTTATCTAACCAGAAGCCTCCCAGCTGCCACTTTTGGGTAGTATCAGCATTGCATGATTCAATCATAGCTGATGATTTTACACAAATCAATACATTTTAATAGCTTCCTTTTGGGGAAGGAAGCACTGAAAGACAAGCAAAGAAAAAATAGTGGTTTTTGTTCATGAGTACAACTGAGAAGAACTCAAATTGCATAATGTGCATCTTTTATAAACTATTATTTGTAATTGCTTTTATGAATTATTTGGCATTTATTAATATAGCTTGATTGTATGTGCCTATTTATGTTTTTACATATATACAAATTCGGGCATCTGGAGCAGTCAGTGATACACAAGGCTTTAAACACTTATACCTGGAAATATTCAGATGTTGACAAATAAAGAGTTATTCTCCAATCTTATATTTTTTATAAAGCGACAATAATTCACATAAATGCAAATTTCTTTGATTGGTGAAGGAAAGGAGCATTTGGTCCCACACTAATGTCAGTGTCTATAAGATAGGCTGTCTGCTTCTCCTGTGGAAAGTTTCAAGTAGCTCTGTGCCAGTACTTATGTGTTGTACCCTCAGCATCACTCACAATAAATTATATCTATATTATAAGAAATGCATATTAGGAAGCCTATTTAAAAGTATACATGCAAGTAAAGCTTCACCATAAAGTTTTGTGTTTTAATGCTAAAGGTAACATATTTATATACAAAACAAATACATGGTCATAAAAAAGCAAAAGTAATAAGGAGAAAAACTGTAATATATTTGACATTCAGATTCAGTTTTCCGCAAATATATATATATATAGATAGATAGATAGATAGATAGATAGATAGATAGATCACATCCCCAGCCCTTTTTATATTTTATTTAGAGACAGGGTCTTCCTAAATTGCTGAAGCTGGCTTTGAACTTATGAACATCTTACCTCAGCCTCCTGAGCCACTAGGATTACAGATAAGAACTTTAAAACATCCATCCTTTTAAGCCAGCATGCACAAAAGAAATTAATTCATGAAGCGAGCAAATTTAAGCATGATTTACAACTGAGTTCATCACATCAATATAAGAGACATTTGTAAACATTAAGAAAATGTCCAAGAATATTTTTATTTTGCTGCATATGGGTTTCCAGCACTATTGTTGAAGAGATTATCTTTTCTCCACTGTTTGTTTTTGGTGCCTTTGTCTAGTATGAGATAACTAAATTTATCTGGGTTTGTCTCTGTGTTTTCTATTCTGTACCATTGTCTACATGTCTATTTTTGGTGCCAATACCATGCTGTTTGCATTACTATAGCTTTGTAAGACAGATTAAGTCTGATATGGTGGTTTCTCCTACTTTACTCTTCTTACTAAAGATTGTTCTATCTATTCTGAGTCTCTCATGTTTCTCAGATGAATTTCATGATTACCTTTTCTATTTCTATAAAGAATGACATTGGAATTTTAATTGGAGTTGCATAGAATCTGTATAGTGCTTTGGGTAGTATGGCCAATAAGAAATTGTTTTGACAATAAGAGATTGTTTCAGTAAATTAGAGCATGTCTATAGTATGGATTGTGTATTCATTGAAAATATTTTTAAACTAAAAACCTAGAAAAATAGCATAATGTTAACTATATTGAAATGTATATGAGTGTATTAAAACAAATTTTAAAAACAGGCATAAACAAAATGACATTAAAATAATGTTTTTTTTTTCATAAGAGAAGTGTGATTATGATTTTATTCTTCATAATCCTGTACATTCCTGAAAATTTATATGATAGATGTTTTGCTCTTAAAGTCATAAAAAATGGAAATATATATATGAAATCACAGAATTTATTGGAAGTAATATATTTTTGTGGAGTAAAAACATGGTTAAAGCTGAGTGCCTTGAAGAATAATGACAGATTATATTTTGTATGTTCCTACTGTTGTTGGATTTGCATGGTGAGGGGTGATTGTGGTAGAAGGTAAATGTTCTGTTTCATTTTTACCCCAAAACTCAAAAATGTTTTTAAAAATGATGCAAATCTGTATAAAAGTGGAAAAGTACTTTATATATAAGATTTTGAAGATGCAAAAATAATACAAGAAGGCTTTGCTTAGATGTAGAAAATTAAATAGAGTGTGATTATAATCTTCAAATTAATACAGAATTGTTGAAGAGAGTAAATAGACCTAATCCCATTAGTTAGCACTAACCAACTGTAAAATTTTAGTGTAAAATAAATAAGGGTATTTGTATTGCTCAGTAATGTGTAAAGATAGAATTAGCTATCCCATAAGAAGTGAACTCTTAGTTAATAGACAATTTCACAGAGTGGATGGATTACTGAGACTATCAAGATGTTTTATTGCTTGTTCATACAGTGCTACTACCAGGAAAATACAGTCCTTAAAATTATTTCCAATGCAAATAACTCACAATTCAATGTAATTCTGAGATTAGAAGTCTTTGTAATTAACTTGAATGCATGTTTTAAGATATATCTTAAAACATGCATTCAAGTTAATTATATATATATATATGATAGTTTTACTGAAATATAGTATAATAACATAAACATAATGACATTAAAATAATGTTTCTTGTTTTATAAGAGAAGTGTGATTATGATTCTATTCTTCATAATCCTGTACATTCCTGAAACTTTATATGATTGATGTTTTGCTTTTGAGATCATAAAAAATGGCTATATATATATATATATATATATATATATATATATATATATATGATAGTTTTACTGAAATATAGTAGAATAACAGTGATTAAGTAAACAGGATAAAGCAGCCATATGTGAGGAGGCTAGTGGTAGGGCTAAGTGACTGTAAATCCTCATTCCTGTGGAGTCTTTTCTACATTTTATGAGTCAATGGAACCATAGCACTTTTCATGAAAAGATGGGAGCAGCATAATAAAAGAGACGGTATATAGCGTCCACCCCAGATATTAAGGGCTCAAGCTTTAGAGGCAAACAATGAAGATTTTGGAGTGCAAGACCTTCATAGATTATGTTACACTGGGTGGTAACTCTTTAGGGTCCAAGAAGAAGTTTAAAGTCACCAAGTTCAGGCTTATTTCTCTATATATTTATATTTGTAAGTTGCTCTGTTTATGCCTGTGGGGACTGCAGAGTGTGAGCACAGCCATATTTCCAGAAAATAAAAAAAAAATAACAGTGGATAGTGGATGTCAATATCCTCAGTCATATGTTAAATGTCATAAATATGTAAAATCCAAATATACCAGGAGAAGATGGGCTAAAAGGAGAGCAGTCAGAAAAGAAGGAAAATGTGAAGGCTACTTCAATGCAGACCAAATCAAGTTCATCACTTGTTTTTGTCAATAAAGTTTTATTGGTACTCAGCCACATTCTGTATTCATAATTTCTACGTCTGCTTTCATTTTACATGTTGTGTATTTTTGACAGAGATTGCATGGCTTACAGGATCTAAAATACTTACTCTCTGGTCCTTCACAGAAAAGGTTTTCATCCTCTGCTTTAAATTAAAACAATAGTTGCTAAATACTTTGAGGCATGATAATATGGATAAAACATCACAAATAAAATGAGAAGATATGAGCTCAAGTCTGGGTTCTGCTACATCCCAGCAGAGATCCTCAAGGCAAGCCATTGTCCCTGTTTAGGCACAAGCCCACTGTGAAATGGAAATCAGATGATTGTTCTGTCATTTGAGACTATCCTTCACAGAGAGGTACTTGGTCCGTGCCTGTCATATCCGTGTGCCCTGGGAGTCTGAGGCAGGAGGATGGCAAGTTTGAGGGCAGCATTAGAAACCTAGTGAGACCCTACCTCAAAATTCAAACAACAAAAAATAAAAAGGGCTTAGGATGTAGTTCATTGGTAGAATACCCCTGTGGAGTTCAATTTCTAGTACTGGGTTGGGGGAAGGGAAGGAAAGGCAGAAAGAAAGAGAGAGGGGGTGAGAGGGAGAGGATGTACAGCAAATTGCCAACCACACAGTGCCATGTGTGCGCTCTCACTGGGACATTGGCAGAAGGCTCCCTTTGACCTCCTAAACACCTGTGGGATCCATTCTTCTGTGGACTGAGTGCTGCCTGACGTTCCTGAGTCTTTGCAGTTTTCTTAGCCACTTTTCTGTGGCTCCCAGGGGGAGTAGGAGAACTGTTGTTGTCACAGAGCAGAGGTGGACAGGAGGAGACAGCTCTAAGGAAGTGGACTCCACTGTGTGGTAGGCACTTCTGGCCAGCAGTTGAAGAACGGTGTGAGAACCACTCTTCTTCCCAAGAGCACCCTTGGTGCCGAAGTCCATCACTGGAGCCTGGATCTCATGAATCATTTCATTTCCCTTCAAGAATCTGAGCATAATAAACCCCGTTACAAAAGAAAGGATAATTTAGCTGTTGACATAAAACTGAAATTTGGGCGAGAGTTTATTTATAATTATAACACTGAGTTATAATTCAGAGCTTGGGATTTCAAGCCCCCGTGGCTGATTTCTGTAGCAAGATGTGAATCCTCAGGCTTTTGGCCAAATTTGAGAGGAAAGTCTTCAGGCCGGCTGAGATTAGAATGCTCAGTGTGGCTTCTCTTCTGAAATTCTGTGGGCATCTCTCATCTCCCAGCAGGGCTCCTCAATGGGAGAGACTGTAGGTGCTAGGTGCAGGGACAGAGGCCGTGTCTTCTCCCCCACCCCAACTTCAGTGCCTGCCTTGTCTAACTGCAGAATGAGCTGTGATCTCTGCTGCCTGTCTGCCTGCCCTTGTGAGTTGAGGTCCTGGTGAGTGAGTGCCCAGGATCCAGGGGATGATGATTGCATATAATTGCCTCAGCAGAATGGCAGGGAGGGGGGACCTCTGAGAGCCTGATGAGGCCGAAAAAGTTAAGGCTAAATGTATCCAAAGGAAAGCAGAGTCAGAATCTGTCCCTCGTGGCAGATGGGTCCCTGGGGTCCTGCCTACAGACACCATTAAGGAAGAGAAGAGGTCAATGGGGCCTGTCAACGTGGTGTACTTAGCAGAATTGCTATTTGTTGAAGTACTACAAGAAATGGAGAAGTCAGGAGATTGGAACTAAATGGCCAGAGGCAGGAGTGAGTGGTCAGATCTCATAATTAGAAGAGCCAGGCAGAAGGGGAGGCCAGGGAGGTGAGTGAGGTTTGGCAGGGGAGAGGAAGGCCACAGAAGCCATGGTGAACAGGGAAGGCAGGACCTTTCAGAGTTAGCCCTGGAACACAGGATGTGATTATCCAGGTCCCTTTCAGTTGCAAAGAACAGGAACGAACTCTGGGTAGCCCTTAAGAGAGGAAAACAAGGAGTTCTAGGGTTGGTGATTGAATGTCTCATAGAATTGAAGGACCCAATAGGCCTGCCAAGAATAATCTAGAATTGGGAGTTAGATTACCATGCCGAAACCAGTCCTCTCCCTGACCTCTGCCTCCAGATTCTCTTTATGTCTCTTTTATTTATTTAATTTTTTTTCAAAACTACCAGTGACATTTTTTTGGCTGGGCTGCCCAGAGCACCTGAGATCCCACACCCTCAGTTCTGTCTATTTGGGGATGGACTACCTTATCTCACCACGAAATCCCTCATGACAGCTCTCACTGGTTTCTAGTCAGATGACCATTGGTTACAGTCACAAGGAAGAGAATTGGGGCAGGTTCTATGGTATAAGGATGGGCAGGAGAAGGGACAGTTCCCAGAAGCAAGTGAGTTCCTAGCAAAAAGAGAAATGCTGCGAAGAACAGTCGCTTTTGGTAACTTTAGGTGTCCTGTAGGATGATTTTTCTGGGCCCTGAAGGCTTCAGAAAGATGAAGGCACAATCTTAATAGGCGAAGTAGAGAGCCTAAATGTGGTGGGCTTGTCTGCCATAATCCTACCAGTTCACTACCCTCCCTCCTCGAGGATGGTCCAAGTTGGGCAGCACCACGCCATTCAGGGGATGAAGTGGGTTAGGGGTCCTTCTGGGAATGAAGGGCTCTGGAGAGGGTGGAACTGTGCCTGGCCCTGAGACAAGGGAGGACTCACCCGCTCATGCTCCATCGGTGATCCGTTATCCTAGGAATCACAAGTTTGAGAATAGAAAGTTGGAGCCCCCAGTAGGAGAAATGCAAGGGGGGTGATCTAGGAGACCAATAGCAGAGTTCTTGGAATTGGGTTCATTCTCTTCTTTCCCTTCCCCTTTCTGGAATAGATTTGGGGATATGCAA
The DNA here is from genome assembly GCF_052094955.1 of Ictidomys tridecemlineatus. Taxonomy (NCBI): domain Eukaryota; kingdom Metazoa; phylum Chordata; class Mammalia; order Rodentia; family Sciuridae; genus Ictidomys; species Ictidomys tridecemlineatus. Next base: position 78,668 of record NW_027521224.1, read on the forward strand.
TTTGCTTTTAGTGTTGCCTTAGACTCTGGAGAGCTGAATGGACCCCTTGGGAGCCAAGGCAAAGACAGCAAGGCTCTGGCTACTGAGACTTGGCCCCTCATGGGAGGTAGCTTTCAGGGAGTGGCTGAAGGGGGCCTTGTTCCGCTGAGGTCAGCATGGAGGGGAATGAACCAGAATTAAGCCTTGATAAATCTGATCAGAAAAGAGAGTGTACACTGGCCTTGGCGTCTCCCATGCTGTCATATAGAGTCCTCAATATTGCATCACGTCCAGAGTGCATCCAGTAAGCTGCATGATACCTGAACAAGGACAGAGGAGCAGAGATGAAGGACCCATAGGGACACTACTTGGAAACATAAGAAAGAACTTTCCTGAAGTAGAAGATGCTCTGCTGACATTGCAGATGTGAAGTGAATTCCATTTGTCTCTCCTGGTCATCTCCACTGGTCGCTGGCTTTCAGGGGGTGGAAAGCTAATACTTAGGTTCTGCCATGCTTTTCCATAAAGTCATTTATCATTTGACTAGACACTGATTCCTGGTGAGAAGACAACTCCACCCAATTCCTACTCCTTAGAACCTGTGAATGTTTACATTATGTGGTGCCATTTGTGTAGATGTGAGTCAATTAAGGATCTGGAGATAAAGAGATGATCCTGAATGCACGTGTCAGTCTTAAATGCCATCTCAAGTTTCCTTATGTGAGAAACAGAGGGAAATTAGATACACAGAGGAGAGGACAGCAGGAAGACAGAGGCAGATATGGAAGTGATGTGGCTACAAGCCAAGGACTGCTGCGTGGAGAGATGTGGGTGGCTCTGCAGCACTTGATGAGTTCAGACCTCTCGTTTTCAGAACTGTGCACGTTTGTCGTCATTTGTTACAGAGCAATAGGACACTCATGCAGGGTGGGATCATGCTCAGTGTGTTGCATATCTCCAAAGTGGACTAGGTATGCAATGGATGGTTGAGGAATGAATGGATCACATGCAGGGTTACCTTTACCCTAGTCAAAAGACTACCTATCCGGAGACCTGTGTGAGCCTTGGATCTGCCTCTCAGTCATGGCACGCACTCAAGCACGTTCCTTTTCCTCTCAGGACCTCAGTTTTCACACCTGTCAAATGAAGCAATAACATCTGCCTAGTATTATGGTATAAATATAAAAATATGATGATAGGAAAGTGTTTTATAAAGATGTTACTATTTTTTCCTCCTTTCTGCTCCTCCCTGCCACAGGCCCTTTGTGGCCGAGCGTAACAACTGCACTCATTGTGTGGGGGAACATCAGTGTTTAAAATACAGGTGGGGAAGAGCTATTCTAAGGCAGACAAGCTCTGCCCCATAGCAGCCACCATGCAGCCACCCTTCCTGTGAATCTCCATTCCCTCTCCTAGGGAGCTTCTCCCATTGTTATCATCTGCTTGCTTCTTATCCTCTGGTGACATACTCCCAGCCCAGGGACCTCATCCCTGTTTGGCTTACTTTTTTTCAGATACCTGCATGCAGCTGTCTTCATAGCAACTCCTTCCTCAGCTTCCCAGGGAAGCACAGGGTGCCATATCTGAAGCAATGCTCTACGTAACCGAGAACCACTCTTTTAGTATGAAAAATTAGAGGTTGCTGATTCTAATGGAATGTTTTCTACACACAGAGCGTTACAGGCCCTCTGATCCTTTGACTCAGGAGTTTCACACCTGGATTCCAAAGCTTCACAAAAGAATTCACAAAATAATTTATATGGCAGCCTTATCTGAAAAAGCTCGAACTTAAAAAAGAGCTGAGACATCCAAAACAAGAACTAGTTTAATAAATGGTGGAAAGCAACTAAAGAACAATTTTGAAGACACTGGGAATTATATTGAGGTTTACATGCAGAAAATTTTATGTCATTAAGCGAGGATTTTTTTTAAATCATAGTATACAGACACTATTGTTTTCTTATCCAAAAATGCATTTTCTCCTTCTTCCTGGTTAATGAACCCTGATTTTATTTAAGTATAACCTCCCTCTGGGGAGGTGACCATATTTCCAGAAGCTGTTAGGAACCAGACAGATGAGGCTGGTTAAGAGAATAATTTTATAAAATGGGCCAGCTGTGCAGACTCCCTCGTGCTTTCTTTTCCAAGAAGCAATTTACCAGCAGCCCCACCTGGTCTAACTGGGCAGAGCATGTCACATTCCTCCAAACGGGGTGTTAAATGCAGGAGAAATGCAGGCCAAAGATAATGTAGATGGGAGGAATTCAGGAGACTTTTGTGACTCCGGTAGATTAGGATAGTTCCTCCTAACCATAAAATCTGTCTGAATGTATGGTTAAGAACTCAATTTGAACAGGTTAGCATGGACAAGTGTGACCTGGTGTTGCCATGACAGCGGGGACTTGAAAGTCTGATGTCATCTTGCTATCAGTCAAAACTCAAGAGGTGAACCTGGGTAGGACTCTCTAGAAACTTCTCTGGGATTGCCAAATAAATCTGAAGTACAGAAGAGGCATATAGATGGTCTCTCTTCTCTCCAAGAGGGCCTGCTCTCTCCCTTGAGAGTGTCCCCTTTCCCTTTTCCTGTCCCTTCAAAAAACTCAATCCTATTACTCTGAGATCTCATGTCTGAGATCTTTTGAACTTGATCACATGACTCAGGGTTTAAAGAAGGAGTCTTCAAAAAGGGGAATGAAGGGGAGGAACAGGGAATGGGAATAGCAAAGGCAGTAAAATGAATAGGACATACCTTTCCTATGTTCATGTATGAATACATGACCAGTGTGACTCCACATCATGGACCACCACAAGAATGGGAAGTTACACTCCATGTATGGATAGTAACATGTCAAAATACACTCTACTGCCATGTGTCCTCCATTAAAGACAGTGAAGACTTCCAGAATGTCACTAAAACTGCCATGTGTCACTAACAAGAACTCATAAAAATATTTACAAAATAAAGAAGGGGGTCTTCATCTGCCTCAGTTTCTCAGAAGCCAGATGTCTAACCCTGTCATGGTGACTGTTTCCAATTGTTGCTGATTGGCTTAGAAGCAGTCATGTGATACAGTTGTGACCAATAGAAATATGAGGGGGAATCATGGTGGGGAGATTCTGGAAGTCATCACTGTCTTTAATGGAGGACACAGAAAGATGGAAATAATTCTGGAGACAGATGCTGGGGATGCGAGCACAACATTCAACAGGACACATACACTCTTGACGCCAACTTGAATCACTTAAAATTGATTAAGATAGTGAATTCATGTTGTATGTGTTTTATTATAATAAAAGAATTAGGAGGAAAAGAGAGATGCCAAGGAAGAGACTGCCTCCACCCTTTGTGCTTTCTCTGGGGCTGCAGGGGCTTGTGTCTGGATGTGGACAGAATGACTAGGATGACATGCCCTCCTGGGTCCCTCTCCCTGGGTATAGGCTTTTCCAGGCTCTCTGCACCTATGTGGGGGTGGACATGCATGCTGATGACTTAGGCACTGCCTTCTCTTCAGAGCTCCAGGCCCACTCTTCAGTGGCTCTGCTGATGTGTTCCTTCAGCTGTCATAACCCAAAGAGTTTCAGAATTAACAGGCCCCAAGTGAATATTTTTTTCTATTTGGAAAAATTGCCATACTTGTAGAAAAATTTTCTTCCAGTCACACAGAGAACTCTCAAACACCTTTCCCAAGACTCACCCCTTGTTATTCTTTTGCCTTCTCAAGTCAAAAGTCTCATCTTCCCTGACCGCTTCCTCCTCCTCCTCCTCGAGATCTTCTCCTCTCCAGGGTCCCCCCCTCTCAGCACTGAGCACTGTGACCAGCTTGTGGCTCTTGCCAGACACTGGGAGTTTTTCCAGATACTTCCATCTTCCTCTTTCCACTCCATGAAGCCAGCTACCTCATTCCCTTAATTCCATTTCTTTCTTCCATTGTTACCATTGCCCTCTAACTAGGTCCTTCCTGCCCTCTCTGTAATCCATTTTTATTCAGAATAGCTGGAGTGATAACGTTAAAACACACCCAACTGTGGCAGCTCCTTGTTGAAAATCCTCGCTGGCCTACCCACAATGACCCCTCTGTTTCGGTCCCCAGACTTTTTGATACCACACAGTGCAGGTCATCCTCTGTTTCCCAACCCTTATCCCTCCATATTTCTCTTCTTAGTACTTTTCATATTAATGTTTTCATAATGTATTCATAGAATAATTTGTGCACAGATGTGCCGATTGCCCTGCTGCCCTGTAGGTTCACGATGGTTGGGACATGAATGGTAATTGCCACGGCTGCAGAACCTATTCCAGGATGTTACTTAGTACTCACTCAATACACATTTGTTAGGTGACTGAATACATGAATTAATTGACGCATCACCTCCGCAACACAGATTATAATCTGCTGTGAAATGGAAACTTGGAATACCAAGGTAGAGCTGCACGTAAACTAGATCCTAAAAGCAAAAAACAAAGCAAAACCAAAAAGCACTGACTGCTGACCTAAGGTGAGCATTTTCCCATCAGTATTCAGATTTTATACCATCTACCTGCTTAGCATGAGAGGAGACAAAAGGAAGAAGCCCACACCTGATGGTCGTAACGGTGTTTGTGTCTCTGCTTACAAATCCCAGGTATGTTCCTGGCTGACCTGTGCCTGTTTCTTAATCTACAAAATGATTATATTAATATATATATTTCAAAGATCTTCTGTGAGGCTTAACAAAGAGCCCTGCGCTTCCCATCACCCCTCTTCCTGGCAGCTTGTAAGGAGAGCTTGGTCCTCGTGCCCCCTCTGCCCTAAGAATTTGAACTGCTCCAAAGCTGAGGAAGAGGAAAGCTTGATTGTCACAGCTCCTTCCTGCCTTTGAGTAGCAGCTGAGAGGTCATTATCACGGGACGATGGTGCTGCCTCCCCCATGGGTTTCCTGGGCCCACAGCATTGTCTGAAAAGAGAAAGGGAACAAAGTGGACCCTCTAGTGCTCTGCATAATGATGCCATGTGCCATCTCTATTTTGTCTGAGACAGCTGCGTCGATGATGATAGAGTTAGGATTTATATGGTACTGTCTCCAAGGATTGATGTTCTCTTTGTTGGGAGTGTGTGTGTGTCTGATACAACATCTAGACGGCAAGGAAGAACGGGAGTTCTGTGTGCACTAGGCACTTGTAAGGGGCTCAGGTTTGCTGGGCTGGAGCCCAGGTGAAGCTTTTTCTTTTGCCACAGCCATCAAGCACTTTGTTAATGAGTCCCCTCCAAATCAGACTGCTCTACCTGACAGTGCTTAGCAAAAGAAAGCACTGTCATTTCTCATGAAATGACAGGGCCTTCATATCTTTCTGCCCAAGCACCGTGCTTCTGAGATTCTCTTCCAATGAATGTTATTAGCACACCTTTCAAGCAGCCTCTGGGAGGGTTGCTAGTTTTTTGCCTCTGAGTTTTGCCTCCCTCCCCTGCTGAGGAGCATGGCCTTCACTCCCTCCCTTCAATTCTCAGAGCAGGTAGATGTGTGCATGGGCACAGGGGGGTCTTAGCTTCTACTCATGTGTTCCAGAAAGCCAGTGTCTCTGGATGACTTGAGGAGCTGAGGAATGGAGGAACATTTTTTTTTATCTTCTAATTTTTTTCTTTCTTTCTTTCTTCTTTATTTTTTTTGGGGGGGGCATCAAGGTCTGAACCCAGGAGTGCTTAATCCCTGAGCCACATCCCCAGCCCTATTTATATTTTATTTAGAGAAAGGGTCTCACTAAGTTGTTTAGGGCCTCACTAAATTGCTAAGGCAGGAACCGAGGTACCCCCAACTTCCAGGAAGACTTCTAAGATTTGTATTTTTCCCCCTTCATCTAGGATATGCCTAATTTAAAAAAAGAAACAGTTTTAACAAGGTAAAATTGATTTCTAATACTGCATATATTCAGAGTGTGCAGTTTGTCATGTTTTGGCCTATGAATGCACCATGAGCTCATCACCACAATCAAGATCTATCAGCCCTAAAAGTTTACTTTGCTCTCTTGTTTTCTCATCTCTTTCTGTCACTGTAGAATAGTTTGCATTTTCTAGAATTTTATATAAAGGATCATCACACAACATAACTTTTTCTGGGCTTGGCCTTCATTCAGGGTAATTATGTTGCACATGTTGCTGCATGTGTCAGAAGCTCATCCTATCTTTCCCTGCTGTATGAATGTAACATTTTTTTTTTTTATCTTCTGATTTCTTTCTTTCAACTATGTAACATATTTGGGTTTTCTATTTACCTGTTGACCACAATTTGGTTTGTTTCCAGTTGCTGGCTACAAATAAACCTGTCATGAACAACCACATACTAGTACTCAGGTGATGAAATTCAGTGTCTCAAACACTTCCCCCTTCTTGAGGTAACATTTTCTTTAGATGTCCCCAGCCTCTGGAAAGCCCAACACAGCCATCCAGTCTTCAATGGTGATGTGGTAGGAAATAAAGAGGCAAGAAGGGTCAGTACGGCCTGGCCCATGTTTACCATTTGCTGTGTTCATCCTTGGGATCAGTAACACAGTGGACATGGTCTATAGCAGAAGCAAAGGTGGCCCAGAGAAGCAGCTCAACACCAAGGATTAGGTGGAGGAACAAAGGCAAGGCCAAGTCCCTTTCTCCACAGACAGCCATGGCGGTGCAGGCTGATAGTGGAGATGCAGGTAAGAGACCTTGAGCCCCCTGCAGGCACCCAGTGCTTCTAAATTTCCCTTCTGCTTTCTTTGCTTTCTTGATCACTTTGCTTATAAGTTCTAGGTTATTTTCATGATGGTTGGGGACAGACTAAATGTCCCCACTTGGGTCAGAGAGGCATTTCTCGGTTACTCTTTAAAAATCCTACTCACATTTTATTATAGTAATTGTCTCAGTCCATTCCAGCTGCTGTAACAAAATAGACTGGGTAATTGGACATTTACTGTGCATAATTCTGGAGTCTGGAAAGTCCAAGATCAAGACATCAGCAGATTCAGAGTCTGGTGAAGGCTACTCTCTGCTTCCAAGATGATAGCTTGTGGCTGTATCTTCACCCCGCCCAAGGAGCAGAGGGCAAATGAGGATCTAAGGGCTGCCTTCAGCCTCTTTCATCATGAGAGTGTGATGCTATTTTTGAGGGCGGAGTGCTCAAGGCTTAGCCTGTCACTTTCTAAAAGGCCCCACCTCTTACTTAATCCTGAGTATTGGGTTCCAACCTATGGATTTTGGAGGGGCCCATGCATTCATACAATAACAGTAATATACACAGACCTGGCCGTCTGAGAGGGCCCCAGGGTGTCCTAACCCATAAGCCCTTCTTTGGGAGATATCCTAACGTGTCTTATAGGACAAGCACTGTGTCCCCTTCCTGCATGCTGTCAGTACCCCCTGCAAGCAGCCTCTTTGATAGTTGCTAATTAATGCCCTATTACCAATCTAGAGCTCCCCCAAAGACTAAAGAACAAGGAAACTCAAGCTGATGGGGAGTTTCATTCCCATCTCACAAGCACCTGGATATTTGGGACCAGCTGAGGGACAGACTAAATGTCCCCACTGGCTTCTCATTGCTTAGATCTGTGTGAAGCTAAGCCTTTGTAAATTCTTCATCACAGACTGTTCAAATTGGAGGGGGCTTTGCAGGCCATGTTGTCCAACTGTGTCATTTTTAAGAGGAGCCAGTGGCAGCTCAGATAAGTGAAGTGTCCTGCCCAGAGTCACGGAACTTGTTAGACACTGAGCCGGATGGGGAACTCCACCCTGCGGGCTCCTGATCCACAGCTCCTCTATCCCCACACCCCCCCAACCCCCAGCTCTCATTTAATTTTTCTGTGCTTAATATGTTTTCCTTGAATTGATTTTTCTCCTCTGCCTCATCCATTCCCTTCAAGGTTATTTTTGGTGCTCCTCTCTGTCTCTCTCATTTTGCAGACTGATTTCCCAAGCTTTGCTGATGTTGGCAGCACTTCCCACCCTAGGGTCTTCCGTTTCATTAGTGTCATGTTTCTTCTACCTTTATGGTCTTCCTAGGACCTGTTAAACAGAGCAGTCCCCAAGATCCCTACCCTCACCTTCCCTCCTGTCTCCAGACCCCAAGATGCTGTTCTGTACCATCATACCCTATCCTACCTGCTTCCAGCTTCTCCCAGATAGCAAGATCTGCTCTTCCTGACAACCTGGAACACAGCCCTCAGTGACCACTCGACCTGCACTAGTTACTGGGTAGTGACTACTGACACATCTTTTTGATGGCATTTCTTTTCTCTTCTGGGTTTTCATTGTGAGATGTGTCTATTCAATATGATTCCTTCTCTCTGAACTATGTGGTGGGTGAGGCATCTGCCAGGGGCTTAGGCAGTGATGGTTGCTGGAGTCAGGGCAATCTGGGGTTTGTGTGTGGAGTTGGAAAGAGAGCTGAACTGTCCCTCAGAACACCGGAACTCTAATTCCAGGTGCTGGAGAATCATGAGGAAGGAGGCTTTAGATAGGGTCAGATGATCCTGCTTTCAAAAACCCGGCTCTGGAACTGATTGACTTTGTGATATAGGGCAAGACCAAGATGCCACATCTGTGGAAGGGGATGATATGCAACAACTTTCAGTTTTGCTAAATGTGGCCGAGTTTCTGAATTGCTTAGCCCAGAACCAGAGACTTGGTACTGGAGTCAGAAGAGGATGGACTCAAATCCTGGGCTCTCCCTGCACTGTAATTATGATCCTGCCCAAGTTCATTAATCCCATTAAGCTCCAGTCTCCTTGACTATAATAGGGGAAGAATGAAAACCTGCATAATAGATAGGTTTCCAGAGTCTTCACACAGAAATACGTGAAGCACTTAGCACTAGGTCTGGCATTGCACAAATGCCTAAGGTATGTTGGTTATTTTAAAGCATTCAATCCGTGTTACTTTCATTTCCTTTGTAAATTTAACTTTAAAAAATTAAGTGGGTGCACATTCTGAGCATCCTATGGACTTTGAGAAGTGTGTGAATTATTCATTTTTGCAGAGCTGGGCATGGTAGGGCACACCTGCAATCCTAATGAATTGGTGAGGCTGGAGCAGGAGGTCCACAAGTTTGAGGCCAGCCTGGGCAACTTAGTGAGACTTTGTCTCAAAATAAAAACAAAAAGTGCTGGGATACAGCTCAGCGGTAGAATATTTGCCTGGGTTCAATCCCTAGCACCATAAAACCAAAACAAAACAAAAAAGCAAACAAAACAAACCTTTTATGTATACCAAATATATTTACTAAATATGTATACTCTACACACTGCAGGGAGAAATACCAAACTCTGTGGAGCTCAAGACCTAATTGATTGACAAGCAACTAGGCAAATGATTTCCAAACAAAGTATCACCAAAGCCCAAACAATACATTTTCAGTTGAGCAGTTGCTTCAACAATTCAATTCTACATCCGTTTATTAAGCCCTTACTAAAAGTCAGGCATAAAGGTGAACAAGACCAAGTCCCCACCTTCCTGGGATTTATAGCTATAAATGAACAATCATAAATGTGACGATGATGATGACAATGTTAGTGACGGAGGCGGTAGTGGTGACACCACCCCCAGCACTCATCGCTAAGATGTAGGAAGAGCTCCCTTTTGAAAGGCAGGATCTGGTCAAGGGCTCTGCATGCATTTTATTTAGTTCTCACAGGAGCTCTTTGGAGCCAATACTGTGCTTCTCCTCTGGATGAAGAAGAGGAGGCTCAGAGAGTCACATGGGTTGCTCAATGCCACACAACCCCTAGGCAGCAGAGTTAGATCTTACACTCAAGCCCAATGTCAAAGACTGCACCTGACCACTGCAGGGCCTTGCCCTTCCAACCATGATAGAGGTAAGTCACACAAATACTGGGACAGGGGGACAATGCACTATGGGGAAGTAGAGGACACACCCTGATTTGACCTTGGTGCTGGCAGAGGTCTTCCTTTCGAGGTGTCCCTGGGGCTGGTCAAGGAGATGAATGGGTCATGGAGTGAAGGGCGTGTGGATGGAGGGCTGGAGGGACCAGCCTGACAGATGCAAAGGACCTCAAAGCTCTGGGAGTGGTTGGGGAACCCAGAGCTGGGTGCTGTGGTCGGGGGAGAGGGCTCTTAGTGAGGGCTCTAGAGGGGGGTTGATCAGAGGAGATTGGGGGCCTTGGAGGCTGAGCTTTGGAGATGCAACACAAAGGCTAGAAGGCCTCAGGTGACTGAATTTATTTTTGTCAGTTGAAGTAATACGATCTAGCATGGATAGAAAAAATGTGTTTTTCACCTTGATATTTGGAGTCTTTTCATGTGTGATGGTTTAGGTATCCTTCAAAAGCTCATGTGTGAGACACTGCAAGAAAACTTAGAGGTGAAATGATGGAGTTAGGAGAGCCTTAACCTAGTCAGTGCATTCATCTTCCCTGATAGGGATTAACTGGGCGGTAACTGTAGGCAGGGGGATGCTGGCTGAAGGAGAAAGAGCACTATAGCATGCCTCTGGGGTATATATTTTGTCCTTGGTGAGCAGAGCTCTCTCTGCTTCCTGGCGCCATATTCTGAGCCACTTTGCTCCGCCACAGTTTTCCACCATGATGTTCTGCCTCACTTTAGGCCCCAAAGAATGGAATCAGCTGTCTATGGCCTGAGACCTCTGAATCCATGAGCCCCCAAATAAACTTTTCCTCCTCTAATTGTACTTGTCAAGTCTTTTGGTCACAGCCACAAAAATCTGACTACAACATCATGTTTGACCAGGAAGCCAGGATAGTCGGATTTTATTGGAAGGCCAAATGGTAACACATTCTGCAATAAGATCCTTGGGCTAAATCTCACCTCTATGGCTTCCTTCCTGTGTATGATGTTGGGTGTTAACACCCCTGAGCCTTGGTATCCCTTTCTTCTCATGGGGGTTGTCAGGAATCTTGAATATGTTCATGTAAACAAAAAACTTTAAATATTACCAAGCAAGATCTGGTACCTAGGTTAATATTGGTCATGATTCAACTATTGATGTGTGGCCTTCCCTCTCCAGGTCTCAAAATCCATTAATGAGGGTTTTGAAGGAATTCTCTGATCCCTTCTGGCCTACAATGCTTCCATTCCCAATGTTTCCTTTGGTGAAGAAGTTAAAGCAAATAACACCTTTAGTTTTCCTTTCCTAATATAATGAATAACTAGAATAATTCAGGGGTGCTGACCTATACTGCCCAGGAGTTCTGTCCAACTGAACCCTCTGGGAGCTGATAAAGTTATCAGGATCCACGGACCCATCACCAAACATCTTCCCTGTTGTCAATAGCGATTGGCAACCAGCCTCTCCTGATTGGAACTGAAGCCACCTGTCAATTCCAGAGACTGCATAGCTTTAGCTTTTTCCTTTGAATGGTATTTTTTTTTAAATGACCCAGGGGCCCTGCCATTGCTCAAGTGTTTTGATCATCATTTGGCTTTGCCTTTCTGAGTCTGTTGCCTGCTTGGCTGGCCACCGGGTCAGCAGTGAGTGATTTATCACCTGCCACCTGTCCACCTCCCGGTCTGTCTGTGCTCTCCTTCAGCTTTGGGCCTGTTTGTCAGGCAGGCTGTGTGGCTTCTGTATGCTGTGTCTGATGCATGTCTTGCCACCGAGAAGCCACCTCCCTGGAGATGCACCCAGGATCAGTGTATCTAATTCATCTGATGGATATTTAGCTCATTAAACAGCAATAGATTCAAACAGAAAAATGAAAACCGTGCACATCATTAGAGCTAAATATGTTCCCTTTCTTTGTCTTAGTTTTATCTTCTGGAGGGAAATGCAAGGCGCTCTGCATAATGAGAGGCTTGGGATAGCTTTGGGGAACCCATGGTTAGAGAAAGTCTTCTGAGAAAATGATATTTGATCAGAGACCTGGATAAAGTGAGGGAGTGAGCCATCCAGATATCTGGGGAAGGAACATTCTGGAAAAGAAGAAGAGTGAGCACAGAGGGGTCAGATGAGGTCAGAGCATGTCATGTATGGCAGGAGAAGCGTGAAGACTAGTGCAGCTGGGTCATAGTAAGTGACTGAGAAAGCAGGAGGTCACATCAAAAGTCACACAGGCCTGGAGGAGACGTGTGTGATCACACCTGCAAAGAACTCATGCCCTGAATACATACATGTATATACATATATATAAACTCCTAAAAATCCATAATAAGGAGATTACCTAACTTTTAGAAACAGGTAAAAGATATGAATAGGCAATGTTAAACTTTATTATTTCTCAAGAAAATGAAAATTTGAGCCAAAACTAGATACTAAAATACACTCCAAGAATGACTAAAAACACCTTGAAAAATATCAAGTATTTGCAAGAATAGGAAGCAAACAAAACTCTCATCTTTGGCCGGTAGGAGTATAAAACCACACTGAAAATCTATTTGGCAATGCTAATAAAAGTAAACATATCCTATGAACCAAAAATTCCATTCCTAGGTATATCCCAGGGGAAATGAGCAGAAAAATGCATAGACCCCCAAACCGAAAGCAAAGACAAATGCCCATCCACAGCCAAATACGTAAATCAATAGTGGTTCATTCATAAGATAGAGTATCTCTCAGCTATGGAAAAGAACAAAATGCTGATACCAGTAGGTGAATCTCAAAAATTATGTTGAATGAAAGAATCCAGACACAAAACAGCCCGTACCCTGGATTCCACTTAAATGAAGGATAAGGGCAGACAGAGTGGATCCTGGGTGGTGAAGGCCAGGCTAGTCGGTCCCCCATGGTGGAGGTGGGCATTAACAGAGAGGGACATAAGAGATCTTTGTGAGCAATAGAAATACTCGGCATCTTGGACCAGGTGGTGGTCACCTGGCTACGTACCCAGGCAAAATCCCACTGAGCCACACACTCGGAATTGTGCATGTTAGTGCTTGCGGACTGTGACTCAGTGGAGAGAACCACCAAGAGGGTACGTGCCATCTGCCAGGCAGAAGAGAGCTGGATCTGGTGGGAGCTTGTGGCCATATGGAGACTTAGGATTTCTTTCTGAGAGAGGCAAGAAGCCTCTGGAAGTTTCTGGGCAGGCCAGAGACGTGGTCAGTCTTATGTCGGGAAGGGATGGTTCTGTGGGCTGAGCAAGACAGAGGTGGGATCCAGGTGGGCTGGGTGAAGGGTCAAGAAAGAGGAGCTGGGAGAACTGAAGGTGACCCCGTCATGGGAGGGTGAAGGAGCAGGGCTGGGGTCCTGTGTGAATGCTGCGAGTGGGGAAGGCAGGGCGCGGTGGAGAGTGGACAGGAGTCTCAGGGCAGAATCCAACACCTCCTGGCTGTGCGTCTGGCAGAATATGGCTGCCAAGTACCTGGGTTGGGAGGACAGAGCAGGAGCAGTTTGAGAGATGAGGGGAAGCAAGAACTTTATTTTTAACCCGGTAAGTGTGAAATGCCTATTAGACACCAATGAAATATTAAAAAGGCTATTGCCTAATTGAGTTAGGATTAATAAATATCATATCCATATCCACCAACTTGAACGCATGCACACACCCACCCACACATCCACACAGGTGCTCACGTACACATTGGCTTAAATAAAACATCTCTTACCTTTCCTTTTCTTCTTAGAAAGGAAAGAAACAAATATTTTTTTTCTTATTTTTTCAAATTTTTGATAGACACATAAAAATTGGATAGATTTTTGAGGTGCAGTGTAACATTTCAGTATGTATGCAATGTGCAAGGATCAGATGAGGGTGATTGGCAGATCATCTCAGACATTGATCATTTCTTCGTTTTGAGAACATTCAGAATGCTCTCTACCAGCTCTCTCAAAATGCACGATTAATTGTCCTCAGCCACAGTTACCCTACTAAGCTATAGAACATTACAAGTCATCCAGCTGCACCCCGTGGGGAAGACAGATTCTGAAGTTGCCTTTAATGTGCTCCAGCCATAATGGTCTTCTTAACACTTATTGGACTCAACATGCATGCTGCTTCTCTGCAAAACCGCTGAGATGAGAAAGACAAGTTGGTCTCCCGAGCTTGTCACCACACCCTCCCTGGATCCTCATGGGCCCCCGTGTCCCTGAGCTTGGCACAATGTGAGGCCATCCTCCTGGGTGCCCTCTGATTTCTGCTCTCCTTAATGGAGCTCTGCTCCCTGCAGTCTCTCTCGCTGGGGAATGGGAGGGGGAGGGCAGGGAACGGCTGGCCAGCAGGTACTACAACTGTCAGAACAAATAGCCTCTGTGTCCTATGTTGAGTAAACACACCATTAGGGAGCTGTTCAGGATATGAGGAGGAGTAGGGGACATGTCATTTTGGTAAGGGCCTCAATTAAAAGGAAGAAAAACCATAGTGACAACATTAAACATGCAGGTCACAGGCTCATTAGGAGGTTCCATTCAGGGCATTAAAGTCAGACAGGCCTGATTTTCCAGCCCAGCTCTGCTCCTTGCTAGCTGGTGGGATCTTCCAGACCTGGTTTCTGCACGTTTAAATTGACCCATAGATAGGGTCATATCATAGTCAAAATCAGATGAGTTACAGAGGGACCCTTCCGTGAAGCATGGGCTATGGTGAACACTGAGAATGCCGTGTCTTGTTTCCCTCTTCTCACCCAAACCCAGGTTTCCTCAGCATGTGCACCCAATTGCATTGTACTAATATTAAGAGACAACTTTACTTTTCTTTCTTAACTCAGGAAGCTGGCAACATCAACCCACTCCAAGATTTCCCTGGGATTTCAAGGTGTCTTGCCCAAGGTTCACAGGCAGCCCAGGGGCGTGCTCTGGCCCTGCAATGCCCTCAGGGTGCCACTTGAGGGCAGCACTTCACCAGTGTTGCAGCTTCCTGGTGCAGGAGCAAGCTCAAGGACATGCCAAGGTGCGTTCTCCTAGGAGCCCCAAACTGGAGCACCCTGCCATGCTACAGGGCTGTGAGCAAGCACTCTCTGAGCTTCCTCGCTCAGTGCTTGTACCCTTGTATGGTTACTTGGCAGCTGAAAGTGAATTGACCCTGTGACTTGCTTAACCTACAGGAGGTAGGTAGAGGCGGTGCTGCTTCTGAGCCTGCCATTTGCATTTTGTGCTTTCAAGAATCCTGAACCACCATGTAGGAAATAACCAAGACTTCCAGAGAGACCACAGAAAAGGATACCTAGAAAGGCCATGTAGAAAGTTTGTAAAGCTGCAGAGAGGGAAATTAGAAGGGAAGTGGGGGGGGGGTCCACTGTTCTAGCATCTTAATTGCCCTCTGACCACAGCTGCATGAGAGACCCAAGCAGAGCCAGAAGAAGAACTACCCAGCTGAACCCAGTCAATTCATAGAACTGTGAGGGATAATAAAAGGTGGTTGTTTTGATGCAAAAATGAGGACAGCTGCAGGTGGCTTGTGTTCCCTTGCAGGTACAGTTTGCCAACATCTCTGCAGCTCATGAAGGGCAGGGAGGAAGTCCCCCCTCTCCAAAAGCACCATTGCTAAGCAGCCTCCTTAGCTGCAGCCTGTGGACCTCCCTCCTGTTGAGAGCCACAGCCGAAAGGACCCCAGCAAACTTCCAGCTGCCAGCTGATTGGCTCCTCTGCAGTGATGCTCATTAGGCTGTTTCCCCACCCGTTCAGACCACGGAGTTGCTCATTGGGGGACTCTTTTGGCTCCACCCATGCAACCCAGCCAATCAGCCTCAAGAGCAGGAGGGTGGGGGGTTGAGAGGCTTGTGGGAAGCCAGTGGTGGCAGCTGGGCTTTGAGGGAATTCCTGAAGAGCTCGTGTGGTGCAGAGTGTATGTTTTAAAAATAAAGTTTGTTTCTGCTTTATAAGTGGCTCATGAATTGTGCCCAGCCAGACTGTGGCACCCTCCCTCCATTGTGGTAAGAATTTACTGATGCCTGCCTAGGGAGCAGGAAGAAGTTCCATTCTGAGACACTATAAATGGTCCTCGTTTCTTCTTCCCCTTGAGATTGCCTTCAAAAGGTCTGGCCCCTTTTCTCCTTCAGCTGTAATACCCTCCGACACCGGGTAACACCTGCAATCTGGCCTGACAGTTCTGTAGGGATCCCTGAGCCAACCACAAGCTGGGACTCCCGGCTCTGTAATGATTAAATGAGAGAAATCCAAGTGCAAAGTCATTTGTTAGTTGTTAAAATTACTTGTAAAGGTGGAATCTCCTTATGAGCTGATTATAGAAGATCACTTCAGGGCAGAAGGGAAGCTGAGGGACACCTGGTCTGTGACCATCTCCACATGCACTGATAATTTTTCAGTAGAATAAGTAAATAATACATCTTGCTTGCCTACTGCTACTAATTGAATAATTGCTCTGACTCATGAATGCAAATTTATTTAAAAGACTGCCTGAATCTTCTAGGAGCTTTTTGTCATTATATATTCTCTCAATGAATACCAAAATCAACTAGAGAGGTGAATAAATAACAAAGGTGAGCCTTTAAGATACTTTGCTCTCATAAACAGGTCTCTTACTCAAAAAATAGTAGAAACCCTTGAACTGGTCAATTTTATTAATAGAGAAGGTACAGCTGAGATAAAGGGAGATGGCTTACAAGTGGTTGGCGAATTTCCTGGAATTAAAATATCCCAAATTCAGTTTCTCAGTCTTGAAGAGGACAACATGGGAAATCCACATCTGTGTGGGGCACCAAATGTGCTTTTAAACTCTTATTGGCAAAACAATATTTGTAGCCAGAAATAGTGGCACATCGCTAACCCTAGGACTCCAGAGGTTGAAGCAGGAAGAATCTCAAGTTTTAGGCTATCTTCTGCAATTTAAAAATGAGACCCCCATCTCAAAATAAAAATAAAGAGGGCCAGGAATAGGGCTCAGTGGTTAAGTACCCTCTTGGTTCAATCCCCAGTACTAGAAAATAAAATAAATTAAAATTAAAATAAATAGTACATTATCATGACCTGAAATGGGCATAAATCGTTTGACTTTTTTTATGCTAAATTTAAAGTGGCCCTTTGGTGTGAGCTTCCTCAGCTCTGGAGGATGGAATTTCTTCAAGATATGGCACCTGTCAGTAGTCTGTGGGTGAGCCAGACTTTATTCCTATCTCCCAGGCATCAGCAAATATTTATGGAACATGAAGAAGTTCGGGAAATGCCACTCCAAAATACGACACTTTGGTGCGCCAATGACTTTGAACTGAGGGTACCATGGGAACAGTGGATGCGGAACCCGCTTTCTCTGAGCTCCCCTGATGTACCTGAGGACAGACCCTTCAAAGGGAACTCGATTGTCACAAATCTGCACCACAGGAATCACATCAACCAAAGCGGAGACTGGAGGTGTCTCTCAGTGTAGTCACCTATTCCTTGGAGGCTGTCACCTGTTCCTCGGAGCCTGAAAACTTCTACTACCTGGGTGACTTTTCTTCTGCAAGTTTACTTCCCCTCTGCTTGGTAACTTGGGTTCCCACTGTCCCCTCTCCAGAGCCCCGCGTGGCTGTTCCTTGCAGTAGCTCAGAAGCTATCTCAGCCTCAGTTACCCTTCCTCAACTCATCTATTTTGTGGGACCCCATGGTTGACATGCTTAATTAAAAGGATGTTTTCTCCTGTGACTCTGCAATGGGTCATTTTAATTCGTAGCCCAGCCAAATAACAAGAAGGGCAGAAAGAAGCTGTTTCTTGCTCCCCTACAAGTATCTGTGTTCTTCAGGCACCTTGGGGTTTGAAGTCTTTGCCCTCCAAAGGCTAGTTAGGGAGAAGGTGAGCAAACCGAATATTAAAACATAACAAGGGAGGCGTATGGGAGAAGGAGCATGGGGCTGTGCCAGTCCTCTCCAGGATCCCCTGAGGTCCCTGTTGCCCTCTGGAATGTCTTTCCTTCTGCAGGCTTTGCCTGGCTCACACCTGCACCTCCCTCAGAAGACACACAAAGTTCCTGGGAGATTGTGGAGTCCCAGGGGCTTACTTCCAGATGGGAAAAATCCTACCATGTAAACAATACCCCAGAGCTCCCCATGGCATCAGGCTGAGATGGGACTCCCTTCACCTAAAAATGACATTCTGCTTTGACGCTCCTCCTTCCTCATGTTACTCTTTTAAAGGTTGACCTCTGTGACCTTGCTTTAACAGCAAAGGAGAAGCACCGTTTGTGGAAGGCCAGCTCCCTTGTACCAGGTAGCATGCAGTTAGGGACCACATCTTTGCCTCCTTCACAGTTATTTATGGGCCTGACCTTTCCTTAGAGAACTGATCACAGAAGGAAATTGGTTTTCTCTGGGTGTACATATGATTTAAAATTTGGACCCACAGGTCGTGATGGGGTCTGTGTGACAGTACAGGGACCGTCTAGCTTTTGAGGAGGGTCCAGGGCCCTAGGGAACATCTCCAAAGTGAGTCAGGGGAGAGTGAGTTATATCTGTGGAGCTGTGAGTTAGGGAGGGAATGTGTCTTGGGGGCAGATCCTGTGGAGTTGAAAGGCTCAGGAAGAGTCGTCTTGAAGCCTCCAGGGTCTATACCCAAGGGATCATCATCTACAAAGGAGCAGCACAGGGCATGCCATGGGGGCCCCAGAACTGCTCAGGGCCCCAGATGCAGAATTCATAACGGCAGGTGCAATTCTGGACTTGAAAGCTCTCAGTCTTTGCTGGGCCCTCCCCCCATCCCCAACAATATCATCACTGAGCAAATTCAACTTTATTCACCTAACTCCAGAGAAGTGGAAAAGAAAAAAGATTACCCATTATTGGATAGGTGGGTACTATATTGCTGGTGAGATTCTAGGCTTCTCTAAACAGCTCATATGAGAGGTAGTGCAGGGTAAGAGTTACACCCACAGACTCCAGAAGTTTGGTTGGCCGTAGTCTGCATCTGCTATCCGAGCCATTCAAACTGGGCCAATTCCTTACCCTGCCTTTCTCTCCAGTTCCTCCTCTTCGCAGGCTAGCAAACTACCCCCATTAGGGTTGCAAAGAGCAGTCTGTGAGTTGCTGTGTGTCCGCACCTGCAGTAAAGCCTCATGCTGTGTGTGTGTGTGTGTGTGTGTGACTTTGCATATGGATGGCTCTTATGGCTCCAATAGTATTAGTCTAGGTAAGGAAACTGAGGCTCAAAGAGGTTAAGAAAGTTGATCCAAATTATGCAGCTCTTCAGTTTAGAACCTTGAAGCCTGCCGTGCATTTGCTGGAAATTGGTAATGCTGGCATTTAAATGGAGAGCCCGAGATTTTTCCCATGCCTCACTGCCTCACTCTAGCCAGAAATCTGGGATACTTTATTTTAACTATTTTATTATATTAAGCGACATTCAGGGCTTTCAGGTGATTAACAAAGATTGAAATACGGGCCCGGTGGGGTCAGACTTTATGGGTTCAAAAGAATGGCTTCTAATTAGCACCTGTATAGTTTACCTGTGAATAGATGACTTTAAAAAATATGTTTATAAAAAATCCTTCCTACCTCCTTTGATTGGCAAAATATTTCTTTTGAAACTGCGCCTCTTCTATTAATTTGCTTAATAGACTTCTGACTTTGATTTTCCAATGCAACCATTTCTCCAGGGACCTCAGATCTCAAATGCCTGCGATGACAGTGAGGTCTCATTAATGAGGACTAATTGTGGGAGAATGAGGCTGAGTTAGCGGAAAAGTCGGAACTGAGAATCCACCGCACTGCTTTGTCACTTTGAAACCATATAATAATAAAAACCCTGTTCACGGAACTCATTCATCCATTCCCTCGATCAACCATCCATGGGTTTCAGGAATAGACATGCCTGATCTAAAATTATCTGATTAGCCACTTGAATGTAAATGAATGATTTTGAAATGCTTGAAGAGGCTGGAAAAATTAGCTTTTGTTTGGTATGGAAAACATTTCTCTCCTGAGCCTTTGCTTATCTTGCTAATTTGTCTCATGAACCCTTTCCTGAGATGTGGCAGGAACATTTTTACCTGGATTTGTCCTGGTTGAAGAATTTGAACTCAGTTCTTATCTTTCCTTCCCTCCTTTTTCTTGTTTGTATCTCCCACCGCATCTGACACTGTCTCTTATCTCTCTGTGGTTGATGTTGATAGAGGGGAGCTCAAAGATTAAGACACGGGGACCAAATATCAAAGCTGAAAAATGTATTTCCCCTCCCCCATTCTTCCTTTGGAGAAGAGGTTTGATGTGTTCTCACATTGATCCAGCTCTTCACAGTGCCCATGGCAACGGTGCCTGGTTCCTGATCTTCAGCATTCATCTTGGTTCATACTTGTGTTCCTCTGCCTGTCCTGCACAATGCCCACCTCACAATGGACGCTCAATTGCTGCTCAGAAGTGAGCCAACAGGGTGAACCAGTGCATGCATCAGAGTCTGAATAAATGAGCTTCACAGCACAAGGGCACAGCCACCCTATGTATATTCCGCCACCTCAAAGGATCATCACAACACTCCAGTTACAGGGAAATATCTAGCAGAGACTTATTAGGGAGAACAAAACCCCTGGTTACTCCCTCTCAAATGTCCCTTGGAGAGTAGACCTATGGAGGCTTTTGAGGGTCTTTGGCTTTCAAGCCAGACAATGCCACAGAAGTGCTACTCATTAGAGGGAATGAAAATATCATTGGGAGTTCCTGCATCACCCTGGAATTGAGTGTTGGAGGGAGACTGAGTATCAGGAGGGGTACGGAAAGAGAGTTGGGTCCAAATTAGTTGAGAGTCAAGAGTCTGCAAAGTTTGAACAAAATTTCTCTCTCTCCTGAGGCCCAGAAAACAAATCTCTCTTCTGCCCCCATCTATGCTAGAGTCCTCCTGGGACTAGTCAATAAGCAATTAGAAGGAGCTGAGGATTTAAGAAACAGAATTGATGGGAGAAGTTTGCTTAGTAGTAAATGGGATGCTATCACCCCCTTCCAAGGATGTTAAGCAAAAGCTTCTGAGAAAGGCTGAACTGAGTGAGGTTTTCCGATGTTCCTGGCTTGTCTCCAAATAGTACTTTGGCCCTCTCTCCTGCTGCACACCACTCCAGGAATCCCAGATACCTGGATGCAGGACTTTCTCTTCTCCCGTGCGCCCTCCTCCACCCTGGGGAAGGTAGGCTCCTGGGCAGGATGCTCAGCAAAGCCCATAAAAAAAGGATGGTCCCAAAATTGGGAGGTGGTAAGCTACAGTGGCCAACCGTGAAGGGCCGGATGGACAGAACACTTGAAGGTGGCTTAAAACCAAAGACAAATGGTGATAGGAAAAACGTATGATGAATGCAAACCATGAAATAACTGAAAATTTACATAGAGGATAATGTGGTCCTGTCCATCACCATTACAGACGCACAGACCCTGGACTCAGCAATTCTGCTTGTGGGAGTTGATCCTACAGATCGGCTCACACACATCTAAAGTGGCATATGTGTGCGGTTATTCACTGAGACATTAATTATAAGATTAAAAGTGTGGAAACAATCAGAAAGCAGAAAAGGGTACAATTAGACATTGCTGCACATGCATTCAGTGGGGTGCCATGGAGAACAAAAGACTCCTTCAATTAGTGGGACATCCTTGGATTCCACCCGCCTCCAAGGCACTGTTCTAAGTGCTGAAGAGCTATCAGTAAGAAAACAGCCCCAGTCCCTGACCTTCAGCGCTTATATTCTGGTGGTGATGTGCCCAGAGAGAATGAACTCTGTGATCTTTTTTTTTCCCACACAGAAAGATCAAGTTGCAGGCTCTAAAGTGATTGCCGGCTATGCATTCCGCCTCAGTGGAAGCACACACAATTCACTCCTCCCACTTCTGACTCTAGCCAGAGGGCAGGAACCTTCCTTGTTTACTCTTTGGAAGCCTTTGAATTTTGAGCCACTTGGCTGTTACCTATCCCTCCAAAATATAATTTCGATGTGTTTATATGATGATAACATAGAATGTAACTGTTGCCTCTGAGCCTGCCCCCCTCACTTCCAACTCTGACCTCTGCAGAAGAGAGGAACCCCTTGATGGCCTTGTCAACAGAATTATCAATTGTAATTCTTTCCCCATGTGCGTTTGCGTGTATGCACATGTGTGTTGGTTGGGGCCTTATCGACCTTGTTTGCCTGGGACATTCTCAGTTTTAGTGCTGAACGTCTTGCACCCTGATAGGGCCCAGTCCCGGACAAGTCGGAGAGCTGACCACAGTGCTGAGCTCCCTGAGAGGGAGAAGGGGACAGAGAGGGAGACATCACTAGTAGAAATACTTTACTCTCTGCTTCTCACCTTCTCATATCCTGAAGTCCCAGGAACACGACTTTTCTAGAGATTATGATTTGCCTCCCTGAGTCTCAGTTCACTGGCAAAATGGGGCTAACCATCTCCCGCTCCTGCTGTGACTAAGGACCTACCATCTTTTCTCCATCTGTCACTCCTCTCCATACCCCACTGAGCCTCTGGGACTTGTCACAGTGGTCACCTTCTCTCCATCTTTTAGGGCTGCCTGGTTAAATCCTAATCTGGTGAGATGAAATTACCTTCCTACTCTCCCACTGATCTGAGAAGG
Organism: Ictidomys tridecemlineatus; assembly: GCF_052094955.1. Classification (NCBI taxonomy): domain Eukaryota; kingdom Metazoa; phylum Chordata; class Mammalia; order Rodentia; family Sciuridae; genus Ictidomys; species Ictidomys tridecemlineatus. The sequence continues at coordinate 101,031 of NW_027521224.1, forward strand.
GAATGCATTTGGAGAAAAACGCACCATCATGCCGACTGGTCTCACTTTCACTATGGCCACCAACATCCAGTGAGCCCCGGGCTCTGCTCCACAGTGCTGTCCTATATCCCAGGTCAAGCCATTCTCTTGTCCTCAGAGATGACTTCTTCCCACTCTCTCCTCTGCCCTGGAACTTCCAGGACAGCACACCCTCCTTGGTTTTGGTTGAGGGCCTTGAATTCAATTTTACTGAGAAAATAGAAGGAGCCAGAAAAAAAAAATCTATCAATCTCTCACCTCCCAAGACAGACACATCTGCATGCTCTTGGCCTCGTGGTACAGAGGATGGACAGTCTGAGCTCTGGTCTGAGGCCAGCCCTTCTTGTGCCCTGCCTTCCATCCTTCTGCCCCTGTGATGATCATTTTTCTTCATGCATTACCCACACTGGCCTCTCAGGTGCCCTTCACATCCCCCTTACTCTTGGAATACTGCCATCTGCATAGATTCTGGATCAACCTCATCACATTTTCTACCAACTCTGCCCCTTTGTATGACTCCAGGGTCCTAGTTCTGTACTTAAGAACCACAGCTAATGAATATTATTTTCCTTCCGTGGAAAACTTCACAGTTTTTTTTTTCCATCTTCAAAGCTCGAGATCTCTGTTTTTCCAAAATTGCCTTTGGCATGCATGCATGCATACATGAAGGAAGGAATGAATTCTCAACTCTCATAGTCACCATCACCTTCCCAGACTGCCTGTTCAGTAATTTCACTTTTAAGTGTGCTGTCCAGAAGATCTCCTGGAATTTGTGTATCCTCAGTGTTCAATACAAGCAAAGTAAGAAAACTGGGACAATAGGGCTCAGTAAATGTTTTCTGGCTGAACAAATGGACGAAATCCTGCTCCCAATGGTTCTGCTGGGCTGGGGTTGCAGGAAGGCTACCTGGGGAATTTGTTTTTCCTCCCACAATGACAGAAAAGATGATGAAGTAGAAAATCATCCTGCTGGTGAAGAGGAAATGTGAGGTCTTGCTGGGGTCAGTCCAATGCCTGAGGCACTGATAAAAGCTAGGCAGCTATAATTCCTACCCTGTGAAATTATTAAAATTCCATATTTTATCATGCAGGCATTTGGAAAGGAAATACATTTTCTGTTGCGACTGACCTTTATGTTTCTATTCCAAACTCAGACTGTCCCATCGACGACTGTATATTCAGTGGCTGGAGCCAGGACAATCCCCTGCCTCAGTGTTTTTGGCAACCCCAGGGGATGGTGAAACCCACAGGCACCTGTCTCCTTAGAGGCGAGTAATCTTAGTTGGATCCATAGACAGGCTTGCTTCTGTGGTGATTCACCGACACTATTATTTTTTTACAATATTTTTTATTACAAAAGCAATTGAAGCATGTTGTTAAAAGGCAAATAACAGAGAACTAAATATAGAAAAGTTTAAGGCTTCCTGTTTTTCCTGCCCATTATATTTTCCTCACCAAGATCATTATAGAGTGACCTTTCCAACATCCCTGATACTCACATAAACCCACGTACAGATGCACACACGACTGTGCCCCAAACGGAATCACACGTTGTACCCTGAAGCTTGCTTTTACTCAACCAGGCACGTATCAGGGACATCTTCATGATCAAGATGCACACATGGATCTAATGTGATTTTTTTTAAAGCGGCTTTATTGAGGAAGTGTGAAATACAATAAAATGTATGATTTGTTAAGTTTTAGAATTTATGGCACAGTCTTTAATGTTGCCTAATAAACTGTTGCTTGAATGCAGCATATCTATTCATCTATTCCTTTATTGGCAGATGTCAAAATTGCTTCCATTTCTTTTTTCTTTTTTGCTAATACCAATAAAATAAAATAAAAATAATAAACCCAACTGTATCCCTACTGTTCTACATTTTCCCTGTACATTTGAGGTTTTACTTCTGTGAGATAGAATATTAGCAGTAGGATTATAGATCAAATATGTGCCCATTTTACATCTTAATCAGTCCATCAGATTCGTTTCCCACAGCACAGACATCCCTATTATGGACAGGATGTGTCCCCAGTTTGCTCTCTTTAAGCCAGGACCATTCACTTAAACCACCTTGGGAATCCCCTGTTCCAAAGACCTTGGTAGAACCCTCAGTCTCTTTCCTAAAGAGAAAGTCAAAGTCCCTGGGAGAGGCTTGGCTGGCTTCCTTGAATTGAATGGACTAGGAGAATTCTTAGAATTTTGGATCAGGGTTTAACTCACACTATTTCTTGTAAGCTGCAACAGATTATAGGTCTGTTTAACTTCTCTGATCCTCAACCTCCTCATCTAAAACGGGGATATAAAGAGTGCATTGCTCTTTGGGCTGTGAGGATTCAGAGAAAGCCAATGTGTGCAGTAGAATGTCCAATGGTAGCCATTCTTATTGAGTGGATTCCAAAAACTATGGGAAGGAATCTACCTGCATGCAGTGTCCACTCTCCCCAGGTATAGGAAAGGGTGACTTCTTTGGAAAGTGAACCAGAGTCCCAGTTAGACCTAAAAGTAACTCACTTTGCAAACCATTTAGACTTCCATCCAATTCGATATGGAAAATGACCCTGCCTCTCCAATCCAAGCCCACTTCCAGGCGCGAGGAAGAACTCAATGAAAAATTGACGGGAACCAAACAGGAGCGCGGGATCACAGCTTGCTGGTTCAGTGTTAATCCACCCACATAAGAACCAGTGAGTCACTCAGAAACTCAAAGTTCAAATATTTTCTCTCATATTCGGAAGCTAAACTAAAATAAAGGAAAGGGGGAGGGAAGGATAAGATTATATAAGGAACTGATCAAATACAAATTAATAGAAGAGCAAAAGGAAGTCCAGTAGAGAAAGGGGAAGGTGAGGGGGGTAGGGAGAAGGGGAAGGGAACAGAGGGGATCGTGAACTGAAATTGATTTCCATGCGTGTTGAGTTTGTCAGAAAGAAGCCCACTACCATGAATGACCATGAAGCTCTAAAAAAAAAGCAGTGTGTAAGAAATTGAGATTATTAGCCCTTAAGACTAAAAAAGGAAGGACTTGCATTTTTGTGGCAAGCCAGGGGACCTTCTCAGTAGCATGAGGACCTGAAGACCTTGCCTATAGAGTCAAATTGGGAGGATATCTGGTCCAACTCCTTACTCAAAACTGGAGACCCCGCCCAATCCATTTGGCCTTGGGGCTGGTGGTGGAGAGCTCACCACCTCACAGAGAGCCCCCTCCTCCTCTGGATTGTTTGAATCATTACATAACTTGTATGTGGTGCTCGCAGCAGTTGCTGTTAATCTCTTCTCCATATCCAAGGACCCTTTCTGTTTCTGTATATTCCCAAGGACAGCACCTGATCTACCCTTGGACTGCCAGAATTGAATCTGCCTACTAACACAGAAGCACCTGGGATACAATTAACCAGCTCGCTACCTTCAAGTGGGGGGATTTTAGTGGTGTTGGTGGGGGTACACAGGTCTTGAAATAATTTCTGGAGCAGTAAGCTACATCCCCCTCAGTGGAAATTGGCTTGATGTCAAGTCCCTTGTTGACATCCTCACCACCACCCCCCCCTCTGCAACACTCACACTAGCCTCTCTACCTGCTAACCTCACACCTCTCAAGTAAACCATCTGCACCTGATGATTCTTGTCTCTGGTCTGTTTCTTGGGCTGAGGGCACAGGAGGACAAAACTGAGACAATGCTTAACTCTTCTCTGGCATTTACACCAACTGGTTCTGGGTCTTCTGGGTCCTCCCCCTGAAGCTGACCAAGTCTCACTGAGTCTTGGAGAACCGTCCTCTGGTGGTTTAAGTCAGCTCTTGAGTTTTCTCCTTTTCAAGGTTGAACGTGTCCATGTCTTTGACCTGTAGCTCACATATCAGGCTTGACCTGAAATGTTTCTGAAGTTTCTGGAGAAGAAAAAACCAAACCACCATGATTTTTTTTTTGTCCTTGGCTGCCCTTATCTAAGATGGGAAGAACGATCCCAGTTCCAACTGAAAACTGCAAAGTTGACAGCATGACTGCACCAGGAAGACGAGGTCAAAGAGAATTGAGCTTCTAAGACAAAAATGCTCTTTGCTTCAGTATGAATAACCAGGAGCCTGAGACAGAATAAATGTGCCAGGTCATAGGTCTCAGCTCCCCTCCCCATAAAATTGTTGAAGACAGTTGAGAAGAAAGTGATGCTGTGACTTTAGAACCCTCAATAAAGGTGACCACAGCTCTGGACACATTCTAAACCCCAAGTGCATGACAGCCAGGAGAGCAGCCCTTGCAGAGATATCACTCAATGAAATTGTAGCAAGTCCCCAACCTCTAAGCCTGGCCCAGAGCTTCCATCCAGATGTCTCTATGAAGGTGGGAAGCTGGGCTGGATCTTGTCCACTCCCAGAGACCTCCCAAAGGCATCCAGTGAGTATCTTTGTGGCAGACTTTGAAGAAGCTACCAAAATGGCCAGAACCTCAGGCTAGGAGGGGGGACAAGCCATGAGTGTCAGAACTGCATTAATAAGATAAAAATTAAAGGAAAGATGGACAGAAGAGAGGGTGGGTCAGATGTTAGCCATCAGAGCTCAGAGACAGGGAGGAGAACAGGGTGTCTGGGTGGCCACTGGTTTCCCTGAGGCTTGAAGAATGAGCTAGAATAATGGAGATGGGGGGCCCAACTATGTTTGAAAAAGAGAGAGCTCTGCCACCCAAGGACCAAAATTTGTGTCAATAATTTGGCTACAACAGAAACTAGGAACTAGGAGGCTAGAAATCCATTGGGAAAGATGGGAACAGATCTTTCCCTCTCCTTCAGGGCAGGATGACAGGGATACGTTGCAACCATGACATTCCAAGAACACCCTTTAATTAACTCATCAAATCTCCCTTGGAGACCCAGCAGCATATGGCTCAGCCCCTGCAAGACAGTGTGGGGATGGTTCTAGGACCAAAAGGGACTGGCTTTGTGGAGAACAATCACTCCACCTCTCTAAGCCTCTGTTGGTATCTCTGAACATACAGATCCTAGTGCCCCTAGGACTGTGTCATTGCAAGAAGTGAGAAGACACACACCTTGCTATCTGCATTAAGATCCCCTTGGCACCCCAGGGACTCCCTCTCACCTATTACCTGACATCTACTCATCCCTGTGTTAGCTTCCAGAGTGGGTGCTTGCTCAGGTGGAGGCAGGAAGCCTTGGGAGTGCACAGAGCTCTCTAAGGGGCATCCAGGAAGGCCAAGACATGAGGGGTAAGAAAGACACTCCTTGTGCTTCCAGATACTAAATTTCTTGGTTCCCTTGTTAGGCCAAGAAGGACTGGTAAGCTGGGAAGCACTTTCTCCTTGGAACCAATACATCTGCTTTGCTGTCCAGTTCCTCCATCTGATAGCCTCAGATCACCAACTGACACACTATGTTCCTCATCGGTGAAGTGGGGACGTTAACAGTCATCGTGTCTGCCACACGGGCTAAAAGGAGGGCCAAATCAGATCCAGGAGGTAGGGGCCATGAGCATGTTTGGGGGCCTCTTCCTGGCCGGGCTACAGAATTCAGTGGAGGGAAGATTCGAAATTCAGCACCCTGGAGATTTCTGATGGGTCATAAAGATATGGGGGTACTGATGCAGGGGGATGAAATAGTCCCTGAGAGCCTGGGCAGGCACTGAGCAACATCTCTGGGCATTGCCTGTAGCCAGAGTTATCCATCTTGGCTTCTAAAATGTTTGTGTTTGCTGGTGATAACACTGACAGTGACAGACAATGCAATTTTCTCCTGCTCTACTCAGACATAACGGCTGCAAACCCAGCCCCCGAGCAGCCTGCCCAGGCTGAGGCCTACTGTAGCACTGATTCTTGCTGATTTTCAGACAACCCCTGAAGCCCGACGCTGGATGCCCTGCCAGGGTTTCGGACAGGGGATCTGTGTGGGCTGATGGAGAGAAATGAGTTGACCCATGAATCCTTGCTGGGTGGCCCAGTGGTGGGGAGGGGTAGCTGGATGGAGCCCATGGAATGAGTGAGCATATCAGGCTTGACTTCCCTGCCTTCAGGAAGGGCCAGTGATTGAGACTGGAACTTACAAGACCCTGAGGACATCCGGGTGCTTTCTGAGCACCAGGGACTCTGGGAGAAGCGGGCCTGGAATTGGATCTCACTTGAGCATGAACAGAGAGAGTGTAAAGGCCAGTTGTGGACCAGGGTCTTTTAAGCATTCAGATCATCCTAGACATAAGAAAGTAACAATGGGACCGGATCCATCTAAGTCATACCCCTGTCCACTCCAGTTTGTCCCTCATGCTCCTGCCATAGGGACCCACTTGCAGCTCTCCACATGGATGCTTAGGCTTCTCTAACGACAGTCTATTTGCACTACCCAGAATGTCTCCACCCTGCCCCCGGACGTTTTGTAAGCTGGGGCTGATTCCTACTTATCTTCACCAGCAGCTGAAGCAGGATTTTTATTTAGCGTACTGGGAATTGAACTCGGGGGCATTCAACCACTGAGCCATGTCCCCAGCCCTATTTTGTATTTTATTTAGAGACAGGGTCTCATTGAGTTGCTCAGAATTCACTTTTGCTGAGGCTGGCTTTGGACTCTCAATCCTCCTGACTCAGCCTCACAAGCTGCTGGGATTACAGGTGGGCCCATTGTGCCTGGTTGAAGCAGGATTTTTTGACCCTTCACTCCACCTACTGAGCCCACCTCTGCCCTGTGGTCTCTCCTGTTAGCATTAATGAGAGTATATGCTGGAAAATTGGCTGGTGGACAAGTTGATCTCCTCTAGAGGGGGCGAAATTGACAGAGCCATACTTAACTTAGTATCTTCTATAAGATGGCTACATGAAGGAAATATCAATAAAGCACAAAGGTGAATAGATTAAATGACTGGAACAATACAAGAAACAACTTCAGGATGGGGACTGTGGATTCATACAGGGTGTTTCTTAGAGATTAGCAACTAGGAAATGTGCAGAGTGGCCCAGAACACAGCTGTCCCCAGGCATGAGGGGTCTGGTTGGTCTTAAATGTAGAAACAGCAGATCACTTTTGACCAGATGGTGCCCTGGTCACCATCCTCCCACATCTACTAGGTTTGAGACCCAATAAGGTGTACAGCTTAGCAGAGATGATGGGTAAGAGGCATTTAAAGAACTCTGCTAAAACCACTGCCACCCAGGGGTGACTATGCCTGCTATGCAGAAGCACCAGAGGCTTAACCCTGGTGGGAAGAAGTATTTGCATCCATATCTGCTGCAATATACTACCTAAGGAAGACCTAGAGCAACCCCAGGACTCTTGGGGTTCATCAAGGCAGACCCAACTTCCTCCTACTTCAGACACTGTCAGACTCGATTAAAAAAAAATAAATCAATATGCTATTTACTAGAGACACAGTTCAGATTTGGAGATAGAAAAATGTTAAAAGTAAAAGAATAGAAAAAGAGATATTATGCAAAAAAAGGCACAAAACAACTACAGTGGCTTATGAATATCTGATGAAATCGATTTTAAAACAAAAAAAGTTATCATTG